>NC_091821.1:244440992-244740992 GCF_038994185.2 Dermacentor albipictus | reverse complement strand
ATCTGACGCATCCGATGATATAAGCATTCTTTGAATTAGGTTCAAATCTACTGTATTTTTTTTTGTATTGATAACTATATTCCAAAAAAAATATAAACAGCGAAGGTCAAATCCATGGCTCACGCGAAAGGTTATTCACTCGAAGCGCCGAGTTAATCGACTTCGTAAAACGGCAAAGAATAATCTAAGCCAGTTGATAACTTCAAAAGTCCTATACGATACAGCAGACTTGAGAAATAAAACCAAGGCGGCAAAAGATTATTATTATTATAACGTAACTCTTTCCGAATTTCTTTACAAATAATCCCCATAGGTTTTGGAAGCACTTCAGTAGAAACGTAGTAGAGCCACAAGTATCTGCAGAAGAAAACCAAATGAAGGCTGATTCATTTAACGATTTTTTTCAGTCAGTATTTACCGTAGCAAATGAGAGTATGCCCTCGGTTGATGCTTGCATTACTGTTAGCATCGATGACCTAAACACTACAGATGCTGGTATCTTGAGCCTGCTGTCGAACATTGGTTCTAAAAAATACCTAGTGGCCCTGATGGCATTCCAAACGACTTTCTTAAAAGGTACGCAGGATGGTGCATGCAGATATCTCGGCCTAGTTTTCAGGAAACCTTTCCAATTAGCTAAATTACCGTGAGACTGGACAATAGCCAAAATGTTACCAATACAGAAGTACAGAGATAAAGGTATGGTATCAAATTATAGGCCTATATCTCTGATATCGCGAAAACTCCTAGTACATGTTATTTTGAGACCCATTACAGTTTTCCTTGAACGCGAAAACTTTTTTCTTCTAACCGTATGCCTATGTCTTATCAGCTATGTTGCATAATTGACAAGTAGTACGTGACCCTGCGCTTGGCCTGAATAACCGTAGCCAAACAGATGTGGTTCTACTAAATCTATCGAAAGCATTTGATAGTGTAAATCACAATAAGTTAATTGCGAAAGTAGAAGACGTTTTGGGGGCGTTTTAGGGCCCATCACCTGTTGGATTAAATATTTTTCTTAAAGCGGAAACAATTTACATTCTTCGAACATCCGACATCAAAAACTTTTTTGTATCATCAGGAATACCACAATGATAAGTCCTTGGGCCGTTGTTATTCCTAATCTTTATTAATGACATTGTAGCGAACATCGATTCTAAAATGAAGCTTTTTGCCGATGGTTGTGCTATTTACGGAGAAACTAACAATCATGCAGACCATCTTTCTTTGAGTGCATCCCTTAACACAATATTTGAATGGTGTGAGCAGCGGCAGCTGTCGCTTAACGTAAATCAGTCCGCCGTAATCACCATTACCAGAAAAAAAGAGCCCTCACACTTTGCTTACGCTTACGCAATCAATAGCACAGCCCTAGCCACAGCAAATGAGCATAAATATCTAGGTGTCACGCTTTCTGCTGACCTTAAATGGAACTCGCACATTGAAAACATTACCGCAGCAGCAGTACGTCAATTATTTTTCCTTTAAAGCATGCCAAAAGCTAGCGCCTACTCCTCTTAAGTTGCTCGCCTACAAGACTTTCACAAGAACGATCCTGGAATATGCAAATGTGGTTTGGTTCCCACACATAGTGACTAGCTTAGCAAAACTAGAAGGGGTTCAAAGAAAAGTCATAAATTTTTTTCATAATAAGTACACGCGCTCTGACTCACCCACTCATTTTCAGCTGCGTCTAGTCTTAAGACGCAAGCAGATAGAGCGAAAGAAGCACGCCTTAGGTTTTGGCCGAGCTTCATAACAAATTTAAAATAGACGCGTCGAAATACATCTTTTCTAAATCTCGAACTACACCTTAAAACCAACCATATAAACTAACTTAATATTCCTACAACAATGAAACCTTTAAAGACTTTCTTTTTTTCCGCTGGCTATACGAGAATGGAATCAACTGCACCCATCTATCACAAACACCAAATTATTTTCTAAATTCACTAGCACAATTGAAGGTACTAAAGAATTAGAGTTTTTCTAACCACATGATGCCCCCGCCCCCCCCCCCTTCCCCCAGAATCATTGTTGGTTGCCTCCCCGGGGAAGCGTTATTGTTTTCTTTTTTTTTACACTGTTCTTTCCTCCATTTCTACCGCTTTATAATACTTTATGCAATGTGAAATCGCTGTGTTTAGCATCTGAATGCACTTGAATCTCTGCGAAATACACTATAGTGCACTATACACAAATGTAGGAAAAATACATTGTCTATATCTATGTAACCCCCCTTTATGTTTTTATTAATGCAATTCCTTCCTTTCTTCTACATTCATTATATCTGTATTAATTGCGTATTTGCCTATTTGTAGCCATTTACTATTTTAGTACTATTGACTTCTTGTATTGCACTCCTGCTATGCTCTCGGTTGATAGCAGCAGTATTCAAAATAAATAAACAAAATAAAAGCCTTATGACAAAACCTGTAAAGGCTTAAACCCCATGAGAGTGATTTCGTGCGCGACGGCGACGAGCGACGGCGACGAGCGACGGCTTCGAGCGACAAAACGGGCCGGGCCGTCTCTTGAACAGATCGCTCGCACTTGTTGCTCGATTGCTCGGTTCTAGAAATCTGGAACTCGTCGCTCGTCGCCCGGCAGTGCTATGAGCGACTAGTCAATAGCGCGAAGCCGGAACTGGATGTACAGTCAACCGCAAAAATTTACGGGACGCAGGACCGGCGAAGCAGCCTAATTCGCGCGAAGAATAGTCACACAGCCTCGAATTAAATGTTCCAGCATGTAGCAGCCTTCGCCACCTGCACAGCGATTCATTACATACGAAGTGTGATGTCTTAACAGTGCAGGAATTCACATTTGAAGCGGAAACCGCATCCGGTAAACTTTTGCTGTTGACTGTACATGACTCAAGTACTACCGGTTGTCGCACGGAAGGAGCAAACGATTGGATTTTTATACGTGCAAGGATAAGAACCTACTGCAAGACCCTCAGAAATATTTTATTCTGCTTTTTACAGAAAAATACATCAACTTAAATCGATAAAGCACGCGCCACGCTAGTGTCGGCGCGTATACTGCTACCCTCATACGGCAATACCGCGGAAACGTCGCTAAAAATCGTCGCTCGCATGGCATACGACGTGTAGGCGACGAGCGAACGCGACAGCCATCTCCATCGCATCACTTGTCGCTTTCGCACGCAAGGTCGCTTGCACGGGGTTCATACTCAAGCGCCTTCATCGCACCGAAAGTTCAAAGGCTCATGCACCGCAGAGCTACCAGGTGGCACTCAACGATGTTTCAGCATACATGCATGAACACGTGCAAGCACATACGTAAACACACGCACGCATACGCACTAAGAGGGAGACATTCAAATATGCACGTACGTAGACGTAGATTACCGGCCGCCTCAGGCCCCATGTTCGTGGTACACTTTACATTTTCAGTGTGCAACGATTACCGTATTTATTTTTGCTTTACAGCGGAGCTACATATGTATCTCCTCCCATAGATTTTTCGGTGTCCGTGCCTCAGAACTGCCGAGCCCTCTCTGAGGAGGCAAAACGAACCAGTAAGGCATGTGCTAACACCTGGCGTAGCAAGAGGAAAGCTAATAAGCCACACAATGCCATAGAATTTCATACAATAATTACTAAAGGGCGCTAGTGTCTACGGGAGCTGCAATCGGGGCGGTTCAGCCAGTAAAGGAATTGTTGGAAGTACATGGATTTCCCTGAACTTCGTCCTTCTGGCTTCAAACGGCTTTGCGACTTTGTAAGTTCGTCATTTTCAACTAAGTACTGTGTAATAAATAAATAAGTAAATAAATAAACGTTATTAAAGCTGTCCGACGGCACGATTCGAACACAGGACTTCCAGTACAGAATCCCGACATTGAAACCGTTACGCCACGGACGCGTGAATCGCCAAGAGGCACAGAACGCCCTTACGAATTTCACGCAGGAAAGTCGGCTCGTTGAGATGAAGTCTAGAAGCGTACGGTGAGGGGCGTGTGGTTCTTTCTCTGTCTTGTCCTTTTTTTCGTGCAGTTTTCTTTGTTCTGATAATCGTTGAGATGCTTCGCGCATTTCGATTCGGCCACCCCAACCGGCTGAACCACTCCAATTAGCAATCGTGTGTATTCGCTGAGAATGTGTCTGCGGTTACGAGTATGCCCATCAGTGTATACCATAGCGACCACAAAACCACCGTGACCGGCGTTACTAAGTGGCAACGAGAGATGCAGTGGAGTATTTACCGCACGTTTTCATACCACGACATTTGCGGTTCCACTGGTCAACCACCTGTGCAGGGCGGAATGTCTCTGAACTTTTTTTATGCCGGACGGGAAGTCTATACGTTGCGAAAGGTTGCGTCTGCATGATCCTTTTACACCCTGTTACTAAGCGTGATCGTCTGCGCTTCGCTGTCACACTTTTTAAGCACAGTCAACGCTTTATTTCACGCTTGGAGCACGTGACAAGCCTTAGTTCTTACGCACACGTTTAATAAATTCTTCATAACAAAGTCTGGACAATGCCAATATCCATTGCTGTAAAGCAAGGAGTGACCTCAACGTGTTTGTGGCGCGCATACTGAGGTGCGAGAAACGCGGATGAAGCTCCCGTGCCTTGGCGTCGATAAAACTCGGCAACAGCGTTAGTGCAGACATTGCGCGGTGTCGACGTTGAGTCCAGCGCGCTCGTCTCGTGCACATGTCACCGGCAGCAAAATGAACCCGCACGATTACAACACGCATCAACAAAAATAATCTAAATAATGAAAGCTCCCTGAACGAGAGAAATTTCGTCCGATCCACCGTCAGAGAAAAACCTTTCCTTTATTTTTTTTTTTTCGAGCGCTCCAGCATTGTGGCATGAACGCTCACGGCACAGCAAGGCTGATTCGAGGTGGCAAAGTGCGGTCGCACTTTAGTAGCAGCCAACGCATACTTCATTGTCGGCGACCCAAAAGAAGCAAGAGTGTCGGGTAAGGTTATCAAAGTGCTCACCTCCACCCGCGAGAGTATTAATTTTGTCTCCCGTATGCAGGACCTGAGTGTCTAACAGACAATGCTGCCAACCTAAAGAAACAACAGCCAGTAGCATGCACTGTCGCGAAAAAATACGCCTCATGAAATGATGGCAAGGAATAAATTCCTGCCAAGCAGACGCGGTAATGTTGGGTTGTTTGTGGAGAAGAAAAAAAAAAGAATAGCGAAGCAATAGGCTACGATAACTTGCGTATCCACAACTATCAGAGCGTGGAAGTTGTTGCGTTGAGGCCGCGACAACAGCGATTCGCACGAGCTGACACTTGCGAGGGAGTTTACGTTTCGCGGCCACGCGCGTATTTGTTTAAGTTTTACTAATTTAATTTGTAATGCAAAAAGACGAAGCCCGCGATTCGACTGAAACGTGGGCACGCAGGTTTAACTGGCGAACCAGTTGTCATCGATAACCACTCGCGCACGGGCCTCCAGCCGTACTTGCTGCAGGCTCGAATATCGAACCTTTTTCTGTCCTTCTGGCCTTCTTAATCCTGCGAATAAATAATCTTGCGCGAAATATTTAAATACGCTAAAATCTCGGGGGATAAGAGCCCCCTACCGAATTAAGACCCGTGGCCTATTGGAGTTGTAGAAGGGAGAGCGAAAGAAGGGAAGGGAAAGATGGAGGGGAGAGATTAACCGATTCGCGGGTCGGTGCCGCGGAACGTGGATAATTGGAGATCCCTGGAAGAAGGCGTTTGTCCCGCAGTAGACTTGATTAGGTTAATGACGAAGGGGACGACGACAATTATGATCATTATGAAGACAGCGGTGACTTGAGAGTCATGGAAGTACACTCCCTTTAGGGTTTTTTTTTTTTTACTGATATAAAAGCAACACAAGGAGATTTACAGTTGCTCAGCTATTTCTTTTCATTTAAATATGCAAGAAAAAGTCTGAGTAGCAGTAATAAAAATAATAATAAAGTAACAGCAACGCGAGAAGCGCTGACGGAACGACCCGAAGTGTTAATCAACGTAAGTCCGCAGAACGATATGAGGATGCGTAATATGCGATTATCAACACGAAATCAGTAGTGTATGGTACACACAGAAAAAACGCTACCAGAGAGGGCATCACGGCGTTACACTCAGTGCTGACGTTTTCTTGAAAGAGCTCAGGCAACAAGAGTGGTAGCGAATCCCACAGCCATTGACACGTAGATTAGGGCGAAAGTCTCTCGCCGTTTTGTCTCCCGTTGTTTGTAACTGTATTGACATATTATTTATTCACTAACAAGAGCAACCCTGCCGCAGAAGTTCCTTCTTACGCCGACAGTTGCGATTGCCGTTTATCGACTATCATTTCCCGTTTTTCAGGTGCAGCGCAGGAGGTGAGGGCGACAGTCTCTTGCCGTTTTGCAGCCAAAAGCAGCGGACGGAGGCAGGGCTGCAGATTCGTGCATGGTCGTGCCTTCAGCTCCGCATGTTGGCGACGTGACTACGCATGACAGCAACAAGGCTCAATTATTTCACTGCTTTTTACCTCTCTCCCTTCTCTTCCTCGTCTATGTTGCGCTTCATCTTTCCTCAAGTATAATGAACGAGCAAGACCAACAAGTATTATTGATTCCCCCTATATTATCGAGAAGCGTAGGGCAATCATTGCAAGATCGTCGCAGTTGAATTCCGACATGCTGCTCTCACACTACTGCAAACCTTCGGTTTCGGAAAACATTTATTGTGCCTCTGTCATCGATTTCAGTCGGAAAGACAAACATTATCTATCGCATTGCGACGACTGGGCGATCGGCCATTGTCTGTGCAAGTGCTACATGAAGACCGTCCCCATCGCTCGTCGGCCCACAAAGCTGTGAAAGCACTGTTGTCTTTCTTGAAGGCGACTGGCCTATGTGAACCCCGTTGACTCTCTCAGGCCTTCCGCGTGCGTGCGCGAGCTCACCGCGGCTTTCCTCCCACCCACCCACCCCTCTCTCTCTCTATGTCGTCTTCCTACTCCCTCTTTCCCGTCCCCCAGAGTACGGTAGTCAACCAGACGCATTTCTGCTTAATATTCCTGCCTTCTCTCTTTCTTTTCTCCTCGGAGAAGGGCTACATGCGCGAAATTCGAAGATTGCAACGTGTCTGAGGCCAAAAGTAATAGGCACGTGACTGATACAGAAACTATACGAGGCACTTGTGGCGCGTTTGCAAGTTCTGCTAGTTTCCACGGTCATTATTGTTGTTGTTGTTGTTGTTGTTGTTGTTGTTGTTGTTTTCAGCTTTCGTTTACTTTTCCTGTGCTGCGTTCTGAGTAGCTGAGGGCTTTCCAACCCAATGAAGTTGAATAACCAACAGCCTTCACACCGTAACGGGAAGAAAATGCCGTGACTTGAACCTACAGCGTGTACAGATGATAGCGTGTGTATGCGAACTCAGAAGGGGTTGCGAATATGTCTGCGCGTGCATAAAAAACCCCTTCAAAGTTAGCTTCTCTACAGTAAGAGACCTTGTAGGGAGAAGCCCGTCTCTGTGATTATTTTTTGTACCAAATGGAATTGTTAAAATTTGGAATTCGCGGCAGTATTTCGTAGTACGTGTGGCCAGCTACCACGATAATGGTAAGCGTCGTTATAGACAAAAAAATATAAAGATAGGCGTATTAACCAGCATCGAACTTGAACCCTTTCAATGCAAAGGCTAGAGCACAACCAACGTACTGCAGCGTCAGGACATCGGTAATGTATACATACCTACATGCGCTAAGAGTACTTAACGCCTCGCAACGCAGCATGTTATGTGTGCACTGCAAGCCGGACGCTGATGGCGACTACATTGTCCGGTATCCGGAGTGATGTTTTGTCAAATGGGACGAATGAAAAGATATCCCAGATGGAGTGAAAGTAAGTGAGGCGAGTCTGAACGCTGTCGGTAGTAACTAATCTCAGGCGCATTGAAAGCAATCCAAGAGGTTGTCAGAAGTGAGGCAACGACAGTCCGGCTGTTACGGTTGGGTTCAGGGAGCAGGCTTGAAGGTGAAAATCAGAGACGTCTCCGAAGGGAGCAAGGAAAGATCGGAGATAGACACGGCACACAAACATATATTGAAATGCCAAAAGGAGAAATTACAACTACATAATGCATTGGGCTATAGGAAAAATATAGCGAAGCGTCCTTACAATGTGTTCTTAGTGGCACAGCGCGCTCCCGGTTGCACGTCGTCCCACGAAGCTGACGTGGCTGCGTCGCTCGAAGGATTGTGCGAGGAGAGACCGCAGGCGGGCTCTCGCAAACTATTGTGCGTCCGCGGAGCGACGGCAGCGGAAGACGCGTCACTTCCAAAGTCTACCCTCGGGCTCGACCGGGTCCCTCCGGCGGTTGTTCACCTCCCGAACGTTGAAGCAGGCCAACGCGTCTCCCCTGCTCCTCTTCTCAGCTCAGGCTGCCTTTGCCGACGTGGCTTCTAGTGCTCCCTTTACCGCTGCACGTGCAACACTGGACACCTCGTGCTTCGACGGTATAGTGCTTGTTCCTTGCCCACGCGTAATTTGCTCCCGCTAACTCCTTGGTTACAGTCTTGGCGTTGACGCAACGTGCGAAAGCCAATCGCATTGCACCGGCGGTAGCCCGGCTACTTCGTTCTTGCCGCCTGTCTTACCGCCTGTTGTTTGTAACTATATTGACAGATTATTTATTCACCAGCAGGAGCAACTCTGTCGCAGAAATTACTTCTTACGTCGGCAGTTGCGATTGCCGTACGGAAGTACGGAAGTTCGCATCTCTGGAATCCCATTACATACATGTCTGTTGACGGCTAAAGCGCTCGATTTCCCAGCGGCGGGCATAGGCAGCTTTCTAATCCCACGACCTCCTCATCCGGTTACGTACTGTCACTGTGCTGGCTCGGCCCCATCGAAACTCTCTCCATCAGCCAATTAGATAAGAAAAACTGCTCAATGTAGGAAGTGCTGTTCGCTTTGAAAGCAAAAGAAAGTGACATCCTACAACCGAGAAGCGCGTTTGATTGTGTGTGTGTGTGTTTTTTTTTTTTTTCTAACAGCGCTGCGGGTTACCGCCCGATGCTTGCGTCGGTGTCTAAGTAAATTTGACCTCAGGAGATTGGAATAAGAACAGATTAGAACAGTCTTACGTTACAGGGCCCTTGCTTTTGTGAATTCTGCTGAAAACAGGCCCTGACAGCTTAAATGGCACTTTAACGTGCAACGACGCAGCTAAGAACGTAAAACTCAGAAGGCAATAACGTAAAGTACATATTATTTCAATATAATCGTTCCTAATGCCTTAACCTTGAATTATATATGTGAACGGTCGTTAATTTCTGCCACTGTTACTACACTTCTTTTGGAGGAGTCTCAGCGTTAACATACCCAAGAGCACTAAACCGAAGACATGTGCTACTTCTGCGACTCCAAGCTGTAAGCTCGGAGTGACAAGAACATGCCCCTCCTCTTAATTAGTATAGACTGCCGGGAAATGAAGCGCTACTGACATCTTTCTTGCGCGAGCCGACAACAGCTCCATTTTTGGTTAAACTGCTGTTCCACAAATGGCTTATTTTTTTGTGGGCATTGTTCCTCGTGTTCGGGTCTGTGGCATATTTCTTTAGAGTGACCGCGTTGCCACGACCAGTGGCTGCGGGGGGGGGGGGGGGGGTAGGCTTGGATTTATCTCCAGGGGATAATCCGGATAAGTCCAAGTGAAGCGCTAAGCTCACGCAGAAGGCGCAGTGGCGTCTTCATTTGGTAGAGCATACGTGCAACTTACCTTTGGACCCGTTAAACGACAAATGTGGTGCTTCGCGGGTGAGAACAACGCTTGGCGCTCACTCATAAATAGATGGCGTTGAAACGTAGTGGATCACCCACGGCGTCGTCTGACACGCTATCTATGATACAGAGGCAGCCGAGAAAGAAATGCTGTCGCAGCTGTTCACGCTAACTCGCAGAAGGTGCGTCATTGAGCAAGTGCGCTGTGACACGTCATATACCTCAAAGCGCTCACAACAGTTTATGACGCAACCTGAGTAGCCCCATACATGTCACTGACGGCCTCTGCAAACGGCGTAATGCGAATGCTTATTTGCACAGTCTTGAACAGGTTTCATTTTTCCATACTGTTCGGAGAGCCCAAAATGGGAAGCGATTACTGTTGCTTAATTGAGGTAATATGCAAAGCATTGACCCTACCATTACACATCGCCACATGAACAATTGATTAACGTACAATGACCATAGCCACTCATAAAACAACACAAAACAAGTCAATCACATCACCGACGATATATGTAGAAATAGCGCAGGCAGTGCAATCGCTTGTCCGTTGTTAGTTTTGGTCATTCTTAATTTTTTGCCCACTTGCAGAGTAAATACAAATCGCGAAAGTGCCACAAATTATAACGTTGTTGTAGCTCTCGAAGCAAATAACTTCCGTTTCGAAGCGTAGAAATATGGAAGCACACTTCAACTAAAAAGCATGACTTGGAAGATTGTCACTTGGAAACGTCTCAGCTTAGATTTCAGCAAATGCAGCAAGTGGTATAAGTAGCACAAATATCTTTCGCAGACAACGCAACTCGCGTATACCCGGGTGTCCCACTTAACTTGGACAAAGATTTTTTTTTTCTTTGAAAAACCCAAGAGCTCTAGAGAAATGGTGCCGAATGCATAATAGCCGTAGTCGTGTATACTTACAGCCAGTATCTTTTTGATCAAGAAGTATTAATTAAATAATTGCTTTAATTATCCTACTTTTTAATTATTGGCTGAAACACAAACGTATCAATTACAAAGTTGTAGGGCACCTTCAATAATCTCCGAATCAAGCATTTATTTCGCGCTGAAGTGTGTCTGGTTGTTTTTTGCAATAAAAAACAAAACCCACGAAATATGAAATACATGCGCGCTTGCACGCCGTGCTCAAGCGCCTCCAAGCAACCTTTGAAAGATATACGGCTGCATTCGTTTATCGCCGCGCCGTATGCAAGGCTTATCATTGCGTCGGCGGCGTGCTCTCATGATTCCGCGGCCGTCACATAGCGTGAAGCCCTGCATCGAGCTGCCGCCGCTAGTAAAGCCGTGTATCCGTGGCTATTCGCTTGGAAGCGCTTGAGTAGCAGCGCGCGAGCGCGTATCTATTTCGTATTTTGGATTTTTCGCCTACTTTTGTTTTTTCTCGAAAAAACCAGCGAGGGAAAGCTGAGCACGAAACAAATGCTTGATTCGGAGGTTATTTGAGGTGCCCTACAACTTCGGAATTAATATGTTTGCGATTCAAGCAATAATTGAAAAGTTCACTATTAAAAGCAATTAATTAATACTTCGTGATGAAAAAGAATGGCTGAAAGTGCGCATGACTACGGTTACTATGCCGGCTGTACGATTTCTCTAGAGCTATTGGCTTTTTTTTTTTTTAATCTTGGTCCAAGTTAACTGGGACACCCGGTATATGCAGGAAAGCGCCACTCTCGCGGCATGTGACAAGATGCTTCGACAGTGCATAATGCCCAAGTCCACTTCTTACAGCACGTGTTAAAGAGAGGCATGCACGCACGCAAAACCTGGCTCCATTTCTTCATTTTGCCAGACAGCGAAACAAAAAAAACACTAGGCGCCGAGTGGTTGAATTTTCGTAAAGCGGCCAATGCTGCCGGGACGCTTGAGAAGGCTCATGCTCGAGGATGCGTGCGTAGAAAGAGCTCATAGCGAGAGCGACCTGATGCGCAGCCGAATCGCGCTGCTCGCGGAAAGGCTCGTCAGCCGGCGAATAACACGACCTGGAACCTCTCTCATTTCTGCCGACATACGCGTCCCTGAAGACGTGAATAAGCGCCTTATCGCGCGAGAGCCTCTCCGCGCGCGTGTTAGAGCGTCCTGCTGTCGACGGAGTTTCCGGTGTTTCAGTTTATTTCGCCACTTTATGTTCCTGTTTCGCTGTGATCACACGCGCATGCGCAAAACGTAAAAGCAAAACAAGAAAAGCGCCGCACTTTGTCGCAAGGGTTTCGAACGAAACAGACGCTGAAGGTGCTTAAAGCACTAACGCCTTTAAACACCGACTGGCCAGAAGAAGGTTATATATAACGTGCGTGCCTGGTAAGCTAATTCAACCTGCCATGCAGGCACGTGCCTGTTGTAGAACGCGTATACGAGGCGTGGAGAAGAAGCGCACGCAGCGCGTGATATATAGCCAAATTGAGCTCGCGTATACTGGACGCGACTGCGAGAAAGTTGGCTCGAAAAACAGGAAAATATAACAACACTCAAGGTCAGGAAATGTACGGCACTAGTTCCCTTCAAGAACTTTAATGCTGCCGGAACGATTTGCAAGCACGGGCAAGTTACAGACTGAGCTCAGCATAGTTTAGTAACGTCTGCTGCCGGGCTAGTTGATTCATGGCTTTTGAAAACGGTTTTAGGCGCCTGTCTGTTGTCTTTTATTCTGTCGTCCGCGTCCTACTTTTCGCGCCTAAAACCGTTTCTAATGAGCCCAGCATCTTCAAAGCAAAACGCAGAGCTGCTCAATTTGCCTATCTGATTGTCGCTTCAGGCTTTCAATGCTGTTCATTCAGTTTGCCTGAACTTGTTCTTTCAACTGTACTCTGAAAAAAAAAAACGCACTAGCAGTGAAAGTGGCAAGCGGTACAGGAGAAGCGTTCATGCTGATCCTGCTCCGACAGTTTAATTCAACTGCAGAGCTTGCAGTGGGGATATACTATATGCCAAAGTTTGTCTAGCATTTTCAGCTATTTGGGTTTACAATTCCTCAGGAACAACAACAAAGAAACTTTCTTAGTCCGCAGTAACCAATAGCTGATGCTCGACGAAAAAACGCGACACACCAGATAACTTATCTGACTTACATTGCTGAGGTACTGTCCTTGCAATCACATCAACGCACTCAATCGCACATCTTGGTCGAAAGTCTTCAGTGACCCAACGTGAAATGTATCTAGACAAGCTGACTTTTCCGGAGGTGACAAATCAGGTTAACATGCAAACTTTGGTCCCTTGCGCAGAGTGTTTTCGATGTTTCCTGGGAGTTGTTCATTGCCGATTACCAACACTTTTCCTTGGTGCCGTGTAGTCTTATCCTTCTTCGGTAACGAGAGACGAGCATGGGCCCTGTTGTGCCATTACCACAAGCCCGGATTCCGAATCTGCAAGATGCGGAATCTATCCTGCGAGCGCCATAATTCTCCCTTCACAAGTCAAGATGCTGCGCCGTCGTGCGGGAGAAGCCTCGGCGAGCAGCGTGTTTGGACGTGTCCGCGTGTGCCAGACAGCCCGGCGCCGCACCTCCCTTTGCCTGGAGGTCACCGCGCGCGCGAACTTTGAACCGGGTGGCCAGCGCGGATGCTGGTTGGACCCCTCGGACGACCGTCGTGTGCTGACTTTGTATTGGGCCGTTTGAGTGACAATGGTCCTCGGGGATTATAAAAGCAGCGACACGCCGCCTGAAAAACAGGATCTTCCGACCCACGGGGAGAGAGTGTCGCTCCCGACTGGGGTGAGATGTGTCACGCGTTTTCGCCGGACGTCGTCGTGCGAGAACAGTCGCGTTTGTTGTGAGCACTCGGCCCCAGTGCCGACCCGTTCATGTCCTGTATGATAACCTGTATATAATGTATAAAGTCCCTTTTGTTATTCTCATCGACGCCAGGCTCGGAGTCTTCGCTACCAACGCTCTGTCACGAAACGGGTGACGAGCGCTACGGGACCACAAAGCCGTAATCGTGGTGCAGCGGTACAAGTTCGTAACACTGGTGGCACCGGTTGGAAGTTCGTAACACTGGATGGCAGCTACGGGATTGACCGGCATCAGCTACCTCGGCGCGGTGAGTGCCTGAAGTTTACCTCAAACACCAGACTTTCTCTGACACAGGTTATAGTAGCTTAGGGAAGGATTTGGTGTCGCATTGTGATAACCTTGTGTGTTTCAAGCCTAGTAAGAGTGTTTTGAAAACCAGGGGATGCTGAGGGGGTAAAACGGGGCAGTGTGTGAAATACTTGCATATGTCTTACTAGTAGTGTTATAGTAGCGTACGGCAGGTATATTCAAAAAGGGTAAACAGCAGGAGGACAGTGTGAACGATGGAGAAGTACAAGGTGAAGGAACTTCTCGAAATTTGTGAGGAGTTGGGCATTGAGTTGGGCTCAACCAAAAGAAAGAATGCGATCCTTGAGGTCATGAGGACTAGGGACGTAACGGCTGAGGAAGCCGCAGAGGCCTGGGCGGATATCAATGAACGTCGGGAAAGGGAGGAGAAGGAACGTTGCGAGCAGGAAAGGAAGGAAAATGAACGACGGGAAAGGGAGGAAAGGAGAGAACAGGAACGTCGCGAAGAGGAAAAGGAGGAAAGGAGAGAACAGCAACGTCGCGAGGAGGAAAAGGAGGAAAGGAGAGAGATTCGTGAGCACGAGCTTAAAATGAAAGAGTTGGAGACCCGAAATAGCTCGCCAGCGCCTAGTCTCACTTCTAATGTTCCCAGAATACGCGATCAACTTCCACCCTTTGTCGTCGGAGAGGATATGGCCAAATACCTCGTGAAATTTGAGCACGTCTGCGAACGGAATAGCATTGAGCGATCCCTTTGGGCACAGAATCTGTTAGCCTTGCTTCCTGGGGAGGCATCAGACGTAATAACTTGCTTATCGAAAGAGGCGTTTGAGAGCTACAGTGATGTGAAGGAAGCGCTACTGCGGAAGTACAAATTGTCGCCCGAAGCTTTCCGGCAGAGGTTCCGGTATGCAAAAAAGGGCAAGGAGTCGAATGTTGACTTCGCGTTTCGTCTAAAAGCCGACTTGGTGGAATGGCTGAAGGGCGAAGAGGTTTACGACGACCGCGACAAAATTGTCGAATGCATCGCGTTGGAGCAGTTCTACCGTTGCATTGATGAGGATGTCCGGCTCTGGCTGCAAGATAGGCTAAAGGAGGTTAAGCTAAACAAGGCAGCAGAGTTAGCGGAAGAGTATTACACCCGCCGCAGCTTGCACAGAAAGGCAGTGCGCATAGAAAAAGCAGATAGAAGAGATGGGTTTTACGGGAAGCCCGACGAACGGAAGGAAATCACGCGTCGCGAGTTTCGGGACGACGAGTCCCTTCCCAAAGAAACTGTAAGGGATGGACAGAATGCATCTCAGAATGATGACGATGGTCCGAAACAGCGAAACGAAATGACGCGTTCTTTTGAAAAACGGAAACCGTTAACCTGCTACAATTGCAAAAAGCAAGGGCACATCGCTGCAAGCTGCCCAGAGAGAATTGCTTTTGCAACGATACAGGAAACTCACAAGAACATACGTCTATTGGAGCCCTATGTGCAGGAAATTAAGGTAAACGGCAAGAAGTGCCGAGCACTGCGGGACTCTGCAGCAACTATGGACGTTGTTCACCCGTCTTTCGTCTCCTCGAGTGATTTTACGGGAGAGTGCGTTAGGATACGGCAAGTGGCCGAGAAGGAGAGTGTCTGTTTACCGATCGCAACGGTTATCATTGAAGGAGAGTTTGGAAAACTTAACACCGAAGCCGCTGTGTCAGCCGCCACCCCGAAGCAATTTTCCTACCTCTTCTCAAATAGCTCGGAGCAGCTGCTGAGGGATCAGGGCAAATCATTCTTTGCCGACGTGGCGTACATGGCCCCCACGCGATCCAAAGCGCGCCCGCTGTCGAGGGAACTTGACTTAGCGTCGGTGAGCGAAAGGCGGTGCGGCACACGGACTGATCAAGGTAACTTGAGTGGCGAGCAGTCACGGGAGAGGCAGAGCTCGGAGGCTGGCCTAGACGAGCGGGTCCTGGAGGTGAGTGGGAGTGACGCGTGCAGTGCTAGCCGCGATATAGACGCGACGCCGCAATTAGGCGACGCGGGCTCCACACTCGCTCCGGTTTCCGCCAGCTGGCAGGAGCAGGCTGCAGTTGAAAGGGAAACTCGGATTCGCGAGAAACAGGAAGATTGTTCACTAGCCGATCTGAGGAAGAGCGTCAAACGGGGAGTGAAAAAAAGGGAGGTTTCATTTGGCAAGGAATCTGGCTTATTGTACCGCCGCTACACGGATAAGCAGGGTCGCAAATATAAGCAGCTTCGGATTCCGCGAAAATATCGCCGGGAAAAATGAATGACCTCATTTGCTTCCTCAGAAGTATGTTTTCGGTCCAAGTGATTTCAAAGGGACCATTCTATTTGTAATTATTATTGCTGATTAATAATTGTTTCTATTTTGTTGAGTTGTTGATTTGAAAACTGATTGTTTGAGCCTTGTGTGCTAGATCGTACACCTGCCTCTTGTTGCAGCGGGAGCAAAAAGAGGGATAGCAATTTAGTTAGGTTGATTTGAATTATGGCCTTGTCTGGTGTTTGACGGGAGACAGAGGGCACTTGTTCGTGTTGGGTGTTGCCTTTTGCCGGTCAGTTTTGCAAGCTGCAGAACGACCAAGCGGGACCAGTGGCGAGAAGCAAGGTCTTAGGAACGACCCGAGCGGAGCTGGTCAAGGTGCCTTGGCGACGACGCGGTGAGCAGAGCTCCTGTCCTGGCGAGTCGGACCTGGGTACGTAAAGTTACCTGGCGTCCCGACACTGGACGTGAACTTGGACGAGCCTGACGAACGTGCGCGCCTGGCATCCGAGCCACGTGGAGGCAGCTCGTCTTCCCGGCGCCTTATCTGAGGGCGGGGATGCTGTTGTGCCATTACCACAAGCCCGGATTCCGAATCTGCAAGATGCGGAATCTATCCTGCGAGCGCCATAATTCTCCCTTCACAAGTCAAGATGCTGCGCCGTCGTGCGGGAGAAGCCTCGGCGAGCAGCGTGTTTGGACGTGTCCGCGTGTGCCAGACAGCCCGGCGCCGCACCTCCCTTTGCCTGGAGGTCACCGCGCGCGCGAACTTTGAACCGGGTGGCCAGCGCGGACGCTGGTTGGACCCCTCGGACGACCGTCGTGTGCTGACTTTGTATTGGGCCGTTTGAGTGACAATGGTCCTCGGGGATTATAAAAGCAGCGACACGCCGCCTGAAAAACAGGATCTTCCGACCCACGGGGAGAGAGTGTCGCTCCCGACTGGGGTGAGATGTGTCACGCGTTTTCGCCGGACGTCGTCGTGCGAGAACAGTCGCGTTTGTTGTGAGCACTCGGCCCCAGTGCCGACCCGTTCATGTCCTGTATGATAACCTGTATATAATGTATAAAGTCCCTTTTGTTATTCTCATCGACGCCAGGCTCGGAGTCTTCGCTACCAACGCTCTGTCACGAAACGGGTGACGAGCGCTACGGGACCACAAAGCCGTAATCGTGGTGCAGCGGTACAAGTTCGTAACACTGGTGGCACCGGTTGGGTGTCGTAACACTGGTGGCACCGGTTGGAAGTTCGTAACAGCCCAAAGGAATGCCGTGGTTTGCTCTGCAATCCTAATCCATTCTCGAAAACGTATTCGTTGGCCTTCCACAGATGGGGCTCTCCCGCACAAAACTAGTAGCTTGTCCCTGAAGAAACGGACTTGTCGCCAGAATTCCGAGTTCAGTATGCGGGCCATCCTTCGGGAGTGTCCTGTCGAAGGCTTCATGCTTCCAAAAATTGCTTGAACATCCGGAGGGCATCTGCCTATTTTACTGTACCATGCCACTATTCTGGCTTTGCAAACAGTTAGTGCAATCAAAGAAGTAACATTGGCTTCACGTTTTTTTTTTTTCGTCGAGCATCAGCTAAGGTTGGTTACTGCGGAAAAAGAAGGTTTCTTTGTTGTTGTGCCTGAGGAATTGTGCACCCAAAGAGCTAAAAGTGCTTTTGACAAAAATTTTGCTTAAAAAAAGGCCAACATTGTCTAGCAGCCCGAAAGCTACCCTCTCTGCCATACGTGCGCAAGCGAAGTCCAGAGCAATAATAATCAGCCCACAGCTTCCTGAAATCCACCAAAAATGATTATAACTGAAACCATATTATCTAATCATTGTTCTCACTATGCTTCTTTTTTTCCGGCTTTATTCTCCCAGAATCTCGGCAACGGACATAAAGCAGGAGAAGCATAATGCTTTGGAAATAAGCATACGGTACGGATGTGAGAAGTAATATCCGGCACAGACGCATAGTTTAGCAAATGATCCCGTGCAGAGAATTTGATCTGTGGTCCTAATTCTTGTCACAGCATTATGACCCCTCGTTATTACAACCTTGCAACGCTCCTGGGCGGATTCATGGTCGCTTTCAGAGGTAGCGGGGAAAAGGGGTTCTCGCTGCACCCTCATTAAAACGGCCTTGCAACGCTCCTAGGCGGATTCATGGTAGCATTCAGGGGTAAGCGGGGGAGGGGATTAGGGATTTTCGCTGCACCCTCATTAATACAGCCTTGCAACGCCCCTGGGTGGATTCATGGTAGCCTTCAGGGGTAAGGGGGGAAAGTGGTTAGGGGTTCTCGCTGCACCCTCATTAATACGGCCCTGCAACGCTCCTACGCGGATTCATGGTAGCCTTCAGAGATAAAGGGGGAAAGGGGTTCTCGCTGCACCCTCATTAATACGGCCTTGCAACGCCCCTGGGTGGATTCATGGTAGCCTTCAGAGGTAGCGGGGGAAAGGGGTTCTCGCTGCACCCTCATTAATACGGCCTTGCAACGCCCCTGGGTGGATTCATGGTAGCCTTCAGAGGTAGCGGGGGAAAGGGGTTCTCGCTGCACCCTCATTAATACGGCCTTGCAACGCCCCTGGGTGGATTCATGGTAGCCTTCAGGGGTAAGGGGGGAAAGTGGTTAGGGGTTCTCGCTGCACCCTCATTAATACGGCCCTGCAACGCTCCTACGCGGATTCATGGTAGCCTTCAGAGATAAAGGGGGAAAGGGGTTCTCGCTGCACCCTCATTAATACGGCCTTGCAACGCCCCTGGGTGGATTCATGGTAGCCTTCAGAGGTAGCGGGGGAAAGGGGTTCTCGCTGCACCCTCATTAATACGGCCTTGCAACGCTCCTACGCGGATTCATGGTAGCCTTCAGAGATAAAGGGGGAAAGGGGTTCTCGCTGCACCCTCATTAATACGGCCTTGCAACGCCCCTGGGTGGATTCATGGTAGCCTTCAGAGGTAGCGGGGGAAAGGGGTTCTCGCTGCACCCTCATTAATACGGCCCTGCAACGCTCCTACGCGGATTCATGGTAGCCTTCAGAGATAAAGAGGGAAAGGGGTTCTCGCTGCACCCTCATTAATACGGCCTTGCAACGCCCCTGGGTGGATTCATGGTAGCCTTCAGAGGTAGCGGGGGAAAGGGGTTCTCGCTGCACCCTCATTAATACGGCCTTGCAACGCCCCTGGGTGGATTCATGGTAGCCTTCAGGGGTAAGGGGGGAAAGTGGTTAGGGGTTCTCGCTGCACCCTCATTAATACGGCCCTGCAACGCTCCTACGCGGATTCATGGTAGCCTTCAGAGATAAAGGGGGAAAGGGGTTCTCGCTGCACCCTCATTAATACGGCCTTGCAACGCCCCTGGGTGGATTCATGGTAGCCTTCAGAGGTAGCGGGGGAAAGGGGTTCTCGCTGCACCCTCATTAATACGGCCTTGCAACGCTCCTACGCGGATTCATGGTAGCCTTCAGAGATAAAGGGGGAAAGGGGTTCTCGCTGCACCCTCATTAATACGGCCTTGCAACGCCCCTGGGTGGATTCATGGTAGCCTTCAGAGGTAGCGGGGGAAAGGGGTTCTCGCTGCACCCTCATTAATACGGCCCTGCAACGCTCCTACGCGGATTCATGGTAGCCTTCAGAGATAAAGAGGGAAAGGGGTTCTCGCTGCACCCTCATTAATACGGCCTTGCAACGCCCCTGGGTGGATTCATGGTAGCCTTCAGAGGTAGCGGGGGAAAGGGGTTCTCGCTGCACCCTCATTAATACGGCCCTGCAACGCTCCTACGCGGATTCATGGTAGCCTTCAGAGATAAAGGGGGAAAGGGGTTCTCGCTGCACCCTCATTAATACGGCCTTGCAACGCCCCTGGGTGGATTCATGGTAGCCTTCAGAGGTAGCGGGGGAAAGGGGTTCTCACTGCACCCTCATTAATACGGCCCTGCAACGCTCCTACGCGGATTCATGGTAGCCTTCAGAGATAAAGGGGGAAAGGGGTTCTCGCTGCACCCTCATTAATACGGCCTTGCAACGCCCCTGGGTGGATTCATGGTAGCCTTCAGAGGTAGCGGGGGAAAGGGGTTCTCGCTGCACCCTCATTAATACGGCCTTGCAACGCCCCTGGGTGGATTCATGGTAGCCTTCAGAGGTAGCGGGGGAAAGGGGTTCTCGCTGCACCCTCATTAATACGGCCTTGCAACGACGCCCCTGGGTGGATTCATGGTAGCCTTCAGGGGTAAGGGGGGAAAGTGGTTAGGGGTTCTCGCTGCACCCTCATTAATACGGCCCTGCAACGCTCCTACGCGGATTCATGGTAGCCTTCAGAGATAAAGGGGGAAAGGGGTTCTCGCTGCACCCTCATTAATACGGCCTTGCAACGCCCCTGGGTGGATTCATGGTAGCCTTCAGAGGTAGCGGGGGAAAGGGGTTCTCGCTGCACCCTCATTAATACGGCCTTGCAACGCCCCTGGGTGGATTCATGGTAGCCTTCAGAGGTAGCGGGGGAAAGGGTTTCTCGCTGCACCCTCATTAATACGGCCTTGCAACGCCCCTGGGTGGATTCATGGTAGCCTTCAGGGGTAAGGGGGGAAAGTGGTTAGGGGTTCTCGCTGCACCCTCATTAATACGGCCCTGCAACGCTCCTACGCGGATTCATGGTAGCCTTCAGAGATAAAGGGGGAAAGGGGTTCTCGCTGCACCCTCATTAATACGGCCTTGCAACGCCCCTGGGTGGATTCATGGTAGCCTTCAGAGGTAGCGGGGGAAAGGGGTTCTCGCTGCACCCTCAATTATACGGCCTTGCAACGCCCCTGGGTGGATTCATGGTAGCCTTCAGAGGTAGCGGGGGAAAGGGGTTCTCGCTGCACCCTCATTAATACGGCCTTGCAACGCCCCTGGGTGGATTCATGGTAGCCTTCAGGGGTAAGGGGGGAAAGTGGTTAGGGGTTCTCGCTGCACCCTCATTAATACGGCCCTGCAACGCTCCTACGCGGAATCATGGTAGCCTTCAGAGATAAAGGGGGAAAGGGGTTCTCGCTGCACCCTCATTAATACGGCCTTGCAACGCCCCTGGGTGGATTCATGGTAGCCTTCAGAGGTAGCGGGGGAAAGGGGTTCTCGCTGCACCCTCATTAATACGGCCTTGCAACGCCCCTGGGTGGATTCATGGTAGCCTTCAGAGGTAGCGGGGGAAAGGGGTTCTCGCTGCACCCTCATTAATACGGCCTTGCAACGCCCCTGGGTGGATTCATGGTAGCCTTCAGGGGTAAGGGGGGAAAGTGGTTAGGGGTTCTCGCTGCACCCTCATTAATACGGCCCTGCAACGCTCCTACGCGGATTCATGGTAGCCTTCAGAGATAAAGGGGGAAAGGGGTTCTCGCTGCACCCTCATTAATACGGCCTTGCAACGCTCCTAGGCGGATTCATGGTAGCATTCAGGGGTAAGCGGGGGAGGGGATTAGGGATTTTCGCTGCACCCTCATTAATACGGCCTTGCAACGCCCCTGGGTGGATTCATGGTAGCCTTCAGGGGTAAGGGGGGCAAGTGGTTAGGGGTTCTCGCTGCACCCTCATTAATACGGCCCTGCAACGCCCCTGGGTGGATTCATGGTAGCCTTCAGAGGTAGCGGGGGAAAGGGGTTCTCGCTGCACCCTCATTAATACGGCCTTGCAACGCCCCTGGGTGGATTCATGGTAGCCTTCAGAGGTAGCGGGGGAAAGGGGTTCTCGCTGCACCCTCATTAATACGGCCTTGCAACGCCCCTGGGTGGATTCATGGTAGCCTTCAGAGGTAGCGGGGGAAAGGGGTTCTCGCTGCACCCTCATTAATACGGCCTTGCAACGCCCCTGGGTGGATTCATGGTAGCCTTCAGGGGTAAGGGGGGAAAGTGGTTAGGGGTTCTCGCTGCACCCTCATTAATACGGCCCTGCAACGCTCCTACGCGGATTCATGGTAGCCTTCAGAGATAAAGGGGGAAAGGGGTTCTCGCTGCACCCTCATTAATACGGCCTTGCAACGCCCCTGGGTGGATTCATGGTAGCCTTCAGAGGTAGCGGGGGAAAGGGGTTCTCGCTGCACCCTCATTAATACGGCCTTGCAACGCCCCTGGGTGGATTCATGGTAGCCTTCAGAGGTAGCGGGGGAAAGGGATTTTCGCTGCACCCTCATTAATACGGCCTTACAACGCCCCTGGGTGGATTCATGGTAGCCTTCAGGGGTAAGGGGGGAAAGTGGTTAGGGGTTCTCGCTGCACCCTCATTAATACGGCCCTGCAACGCTCCTACGCGGATTCATGGTAGCCTTCAGAGATAAAGGGGGAAAGGGGTTCTCGCTGCACCCTCATTAATACGGCCTTGCAACGCCCCTGGGTGGATTCATGGTAGCCTTCAGAGGTAGCGGGGGAAAGGGGTTCTCGCTGCACCCTCATTAATACGGCCTTGCAACGCCCCTGGGTGGATTCATGGTAGCCTTCAGAGGTAGCGGGGGAAAGGGGTTCTCGCTGCACCCTCATTAATACGGCCTTGCAACGTCCCTGGGTGGATTCATGGTAGCCTTCAGGGGTAAGGGGGGAAAGTGGTTAGGGGTTCTCGCTGCACCCTCATTAATACGGCCCTGCAACGCTCCTACGCGGATTCATGGTAGCCTTCAGAGATAAAGGGGGAAAGGGGTTCTCGCTGCACCCTCATTAAAACGGCCTTGCAACGCCCCTGGGTGGATTCATGGTAGCCTTCAGAGGTAGCGGGGGAAAGGGGTTCTCGCTGCACCCTCATTAATACGGCCTTGCAACGCCCCTGGGTGGATTCATGGTAGCCTTCAGGGGTAAGGGGGGAAAGTGGTTAGGGGTTCTGGCTGCACCCTCATTAATACGGCCCTGCAACGCCCCTGGGTGGATTCATGGTAGCCTTCAGAGGTAGCGGGGGAAAGGGGTTCTCGCTGCACCCTCATTAATACGGCCTTGCAACGCCCCTGGGTGGATTCATGGTAGCCTTCAGAGGTAGCGGGGGAAAGGGATTTTCGCTGCACCCTCATTAATACGGCCTTGCAACGCCCCTGGGTGGATTCATGGTAGCCTTCAGGGGTAAGGGGGGAAAGTGGTTAGGGGTTCTCGCTGCACCCTCATTAATACGGCCCTGCAACGCTCCTACGCGGATTCATGGTAGCCTTCAGAGATAAAGGGGGAAAGGGGTTCTCGCTGCACCCTCATTAATACGGCCTTGCAACGCCCCTGGGTGGATTCATGGTAGCCTTCAGAGGTAGCGGGGGAAAGGGGTTCTCGCTGCACCCTCATTAATACGGCCTTGCAACGCCCCTGGGTGGATTCATGGTAGCCTTCAGAGGTAGCGGGGGAAAGGGGTTCTCGCTGCACCCTCATTAATACGGCCTTGCAACGCCCCTGGGTGGATTCATGGTAGCCTTCAGGGGTAAGGGGGGAAAGTGGTTAGGGGTTCTCGCTGCACCCTCATTAATACGGCCCTGCAACGCTCCTACGCGGATTCATGGTAGCCTTCAGAGGTAGCGGGGGAAAGGGGTTCTCGCTGCACCCTCATTAATACGGCCTTGCAACGCCCCTGGGTGGATTCATGGTAGCCTTCAGGGGTAAGGGGGGAAAGTGGTTAGGGGTTCTCGCTGCACCCTCATTAATACGGCCCTGCAACGCT
The DNA here is from genome assembly GCF_038994185.2 of Dermacentor albipictus. Taxonomy (NCBI): domain Eukaryota; kingdom Metazoa; phylum Arthropoda; class Arachnida; order Ixodida; family Ixodidae; genus Dermacentor; species Dermacentor albipictus. The sequence continues at coordinate 244,717,256 of NC_091821.1, read as the reverse complement.
CCTACGCGGATTCATGGTAGCCTTCAGAGATAAAGGGGGAAAGGGGTTCTCGCTGCACCCTCATTAATACGGCCTTGCAACGCCCCTGGGTGGATTCATGGTAGCCTTCAGAGGTGGCGGGGGAAAGGGGTTCTCGCTGCACCCTCATTAATACGGCCTTGCAACGCTCCTAGGTGGATTCATAGTAGTCTTCAGAGGTGGTTGGGGGTTCCCACTGTACGCTCCCTACTTTCTGGCCCTGAGCCGTGCTCCCTCCAGGGCTGCAGAAGATAGCGCTAACCTTTCCTTTTTAACACGGAACCACTTCTCTCTCTCAGTACTGTCAACACTAATGCTGGTTATGTCTCAAGTTATGTTATGTCTCAAGTGGTTATGTTAGTTAGTTATGTCTCAAGAGTGGTGGGGAGGCGCCCCCCTCCCTGAATGCGCCAGTGATATCAAGGCATCAGGTGCTCTTTTTAAACCTCCGTCGCCGGTTCAGGTATGAACTTGTAGTGCTCTCTCGCTCAAGAAAATCTGCGACTAGTGGTTGTCATCTCCAAGAACGTAGCAGTCCTGACTATGGCGCAAAACGTGATGGTGAAACGTTAAGAAGTACTCAAGCAAAAAAAAATGACGCACAGAGATTCTGCAAGGCCCTTTTAATAAGTATGCGTTACCGTTGTCAAAAGCATGTCACCACTATAAGGAATATTTGTGTTCCGGAAACGAGACTCGCAAGTGTAAATTGCTATCGCCAAAGACCGGACTTGGGCAGTGTCGCTCGCGGCTTGGTCTGTTTGCAATATACGTCGTGTACAACGATTGGACGCCACTCCTAGTAAATCAGTTATTCATTTCCACTTCATCAGGCGATGAATGGCGCACTAACGTCGCTGCCTTTTAAGCCACCTTCCCTGGTAATTGCCTTACTAGGAGGACAACGCCTCGATAGGCCACACTCAGTCGACTCTCTGTACTAATCAACGTGCCCCCACAGGGCCAGAGTTCTCAAAGGCTTCGGCCCTCTAAATCCTGCCTCTTTACCGACGTAAGCCTTCCTCGATCGCTCAGTCGACACAAAGGTTTGGTCGACGCCGCGCACAGCACTTGTCAGACGGACTTAAGAATTCGTGGCTGCGTGATCTGGCTGCCGACAAACATGTTTGTGCCGTGCAACCACCATCTGCCGCAACTTTCAAACTGGTTCCACTTTCAGACTGGCTCCACTTCATGCAGAAACGACCGCGCTGTGTAAATTATTCACTTTATGCTAGGTTCCAGATAAGAAATCCACAATCCAGCGAAAGCGAAACGTAATAATAATTATATTTGGGGTTTTACGTGCCAAAACCACTTTCTGATTATGAGGCACGCCGTAGTGGAGGACTCCGGAAATTTTGACCACCTGGGGTTCTTTAACGTGCACCTAAATCTAAGCACACTGGTGTTTTCGCACTTCGCCCCCATCGAAATGCGGCCGCCGTGGCCGGGATTCGATCCCGCGACCTCGTGCTCAGCAGCCCAACACCATAGCCACTGAGCAACCACGGCGGGTGAAAAGCGAAACGTAAAGCCATGCGTAGTAACTGACTATCATGCAGCAATGAGTGACAGCTCTTCCTGTTGTTTCTATCTTTTTCTTTGATATCTAATGCGAATAATTGTTTGCATTTTTCAGCTAACTTTGCGGCTGTGATTCGTGGTCTGTTTGGACTCGTCTGGTGCCTCTTGATTGTAGAAGAAAGTGTTTCCGGTGGTTTAAATTTGAACCAGGCTCCTTCAGCACTACAACTGGGCGTCCTACCACTCTACTATAGTCAAGTCCCAAATGCTGTCATTAGGACGCGAGGTTACCGCGGGCAGTTCACTGTCTTGTGTTCGCAAAGATTACGGCCGTAATCTTTGCGAACACAAAAGAGAAAGGCAGCCCGGGCTGCCTTTCTCAAATAGTATGTTGAAACGTCCAAAAATGAGAAGATGGTTAGAGACGCACGAGTTTGCCGCGCTTTTATAAAAGCAAGCATTTTAAGAGAACCGATTTCCTTAAGAGTGTATGAAGAAAATAATGCGACGGGTGATAGTACGATGTTTTATGCGAAAAGCTGAGGCCTTCTTACATCTTTGAATACCGTGAAATCGGCCGTGACCCTGTACTCTACAGCCTTCCGCAATTTCCCAAGACGCAATATTATGCTTAGAACAATCCGGTCCCACTCTTCGTAATATTGTAAACACGCGTTCTGTTGCTCTGCCCATGCGCCATAGTCGGATCGGGGTTTTGGCACGTAAAACTTCTCAATTTAATGTTTTGAACATTTGCACTTCTGACGTTTACACACAAAGGTACTTGTCATTCTCGATTAGGTGGGAATGTGGGAGGGGGGAACACTTTTTTTTTTCGTTGAAGAAATCTTATACACGGAAATCCTCTGCTTGCCCAAACATGAAATTCAGCCTTGTGTCCAGAAGCTGAATGTTCGGTTCAAAATAGCATTAGAAGCACCTCAGGGGAAAAGTCCAGGGGCCGTATATTAACACAGCTTTTTGTTTGCATAAGTGATCTTTGTCATTCCTTCGCTAATAATATGTGTGGCATCAGGATTGGCTGGAATTTGCCCTCACAAACAATTCTACCTAGAAAGCTTACTGTGAATACGAGCGCATAAAACTTGTTTCGTTACGGTGCTTTAAAAATGCATGGGAATGCGATAGCAGGTCAAGTCTTGTAGCGAACAAGGCCGGTACAAGGTAACGATTCCCTTCGTTCTGTTTTCATCCTTACTTATACCATTCTAAATTCAGTCGATGCTGCTAATAGCGTAGGCGGAACGCCGCCCAGACCACTGACGAAGCGCGAAAAGGAAAAAAAATTGAACGTAATAGTTACACTAGTCTGGTCCATTGTTCTCTTTTACGAGAGACGTCGACGAAATAGCGTCTTTTTGTAGATTCTGCTCTCAAAAATACTCGACGCAGGTACGTTCGTCTTTCTTTGTGCCTTTCTGCTTGAGCGCACCGATGCTTTTTGCTTCTGCACGCGAATGAGCAAAAAAAAAAAGCAAAGTTCCACTGTCTAGGGAAATCGCCGAACTGTTTTTCAGGTTTGTACGACGCACATAGACGTACGCACAAAGAGAAACTGATCAAAGGAAATTCGAGCGAGCATATAGACTGCTAGTATAGCAACGTATATATACGCGAGAAGCAAGGTTGAAGGTTTCTATCTGCTCGTTTGCCGCGAGTCGGCCGTACGTGAGTGGAAAGGGACGAGCTCACTCCTTGTTAGAGTTTTCTCAAGAGACAATTGAAGCTCCGCCGAGAACGAGTGACTACGCACGTGGGTTTCCACGGGCAATGTCACGTCCGTGCAATCGCTCTGGCGATCACTGCGTGGTGCCTTGCAGCTTTGTTTCCCTTCGCGGCTATCTATACAAGTACGTCACTTAATGTTCTCCTGTCGTTTTTTCGCTGCCTGCTACGTTGAATAGCGTCACATATGTAGAGGTTGTCCAGAATTGGCGCGTCTGTGTAGTGGAAAAGCATCATATCCATTGGGTGAAATCGTGGGAAAGATAGCTGCTCAGACTGTTTGAACCTGTTGGATCGTGTTGTAAATATGTTGCAAATTTGGTGGAAGTCTGTTGGGTGCGTTATCGGTATACGACGGGTCGTACGACGGATTTAATTGCTCATACGCGCACACAGCGCGCTGCCTGGTGTGTGCGCTCTTTTTTTTTCCAACTTTGAAACAGGTTTCTCGCTTACCAATGCCTTTTTTTTATGTTTGGTTAAAATTGTTTCGTACGACGTAGCAGCGGCTACAGTGAAGAGAATAAAATACTCTATAGCGGACCCATTGAACGACCTGTTTTGTGTTGTAACTTCATATCAGTACATTCCGCTCCATATCTTCGGATATATCTGATGAAAGGGAATAAAATGCGGGCATCAATATAACTGAGCTTGACGTTAGTGACAGCTTACCTTTATATATGATCACTTGCAGCGGCTGATTGCAGCCACTCGCCTCGACTTTGTTCCCACGAATTTGCACCTTCCTTTATAAGACATTCGACACATAACTAAATGACGTCACATAAGCGCATATAGTTATGCTGGTCGCTGGCGACAGCCAGCTTCAACGTAAATCATATAAGGACGGGCACACACTTACAATAAATTATATAACAATATGGTGTTATATATTGCCAGCTGTCAGGAACGCTTTAGGACCCGTATTCACAAACTTACGCTATAATCGTTTGTAAAATAAAATGCCGGCCAATCCTGATGCTGGTCATATTTGTAGCGAAGGAAATCGGCCAGCGGCAAAGAACACTTACGCACGAAAAGCTTTGTAAATTCCGCCTCAGGTGCATCCGTTCGTCAGACAATTTTCACTACCTCAGAAATTGGTTGTCAAAACCCATGTGACACCGCAACTGAAGTACTCGAAGAAAAAGTGTCGCCGCAGGTGCGTGTAAAGCGCCATGTCTATACAAAGTCATCACAGATGCGACGCTCTTAGGACTGAACGTCTTTTCAATGTCTTTTCAAACAGGTAAATTATGTTTCATGGAGCGCTCGCGAAGATTATACATGTAAATCTTTGAATTAAAGGTCACTCGCATTGGGTTCTTCTTACCTAATTTCCTGCAGTCAGTCTTCATTATATGGTACAATAAGTTCACAGAGACCTCGATTCATCATCGGGCAGCCCAATATATCCATATTTCATTTGCTCGATAAGTGCTTTTATGTAGCACGTGTAAAGCAACAAAAAAAAATGGATCAGTAATTCTTCATGGTGGCCTGCAATTTCCTGATCGACATTTTTGACCTGATTATAATATTTCAGAAGTTATTTGATTAATAATAACTAATTATGTAATTAGGCGAAATGCGACAAATAGTCCGCGTTGCTCCAAGCGACGGCAAACAACATCACCTTGGTTCTGTACAGTTACGTGGCACCAGCACACTTTCTTTCTTTAATTTTGTCATAAGTTAGGCAAGACTGCATAGTCAGTGCTTTGTCAATTGCAAAGCTTGGACCACGCAACGCTCTCGCGGTAAGAAGGGCTTCCGGTGAGTACTTCTACTGGCGTTAGGCTGACGCACAACAATGCCTGCTTGCTATAATGAAGACACGAAGCGAATGCCACACGCAGCAGACACGCGCTGCAGTGATTACGAGACCAATCGGTGTGTCACGTTGATCCATTTCTACACCGTCCTTCACTGTGGCTCGAATGCGACGACGAAACCGCTGAAGTCACAGTGTGAGGCCGCCGACGAAGGAAGCTTCGGCCTTTATCCTTCATCGCCCTCAAATGGCTTCGGGCGAAGAGATCCGCCGACACTGGGGGCGAAGTCCCCAGCCCGCATCATTGCATTTATGCCGGTATAGGAACTGTCCGCGGAAATTGTGGGAATAAAAGCCAACTGCAACGCGAAGAACAACAAGGTGTACAAACGAAGCGTCACTAATTATCTTTCATGGCAAAAGCATGTTGACTATGTAGCTATTAACGCTAATTGCATGCTAGGATACTTACATAAAGTTATTTTTCCCCGTTGCGTCTACCGCCTTTAAAGCTGGCACTATATGAAGCAATTCTTTTCGGAAGGTTAAAATATGCCTCTGCTATGGGCATCCCGTTCAAGCATCACCAATCCTTGCCTTAGGATATATGCTAAATCGCGCTTGCCACTTTATTACATCTAATTATTATAGACGATGAGCAAAACGTGAACAAGGTAAAAGCAGGAGCCAACGTTTTGACAAGTGGACTTGTCTTTTTCAAGGCGACGTATGCTTTCTATTGCCGCACCCTCCCGCCTTACACCCTCTCCCCTTTAGAAGAACCCCACCTATATATACTGTCGCGAGGAAAGCATACGTCGCCTTGAAGAAGACAAGTCCACTTGTCGAAACGTTGGCTCCTGCTTCTACCTTGTTCACGTTTTGCTCATCGTCTTGAATTTCCATCTCCCGCATTCCCCGTGTTTTCCCTGGATATCTAATTATTATTGTCACGCAAGCGTTACACTTATCAAACAGGACCAGTATTCGCAAAAAAAAAAAAGCTCTTACGCTAGCATTGTTAGTAGGAGCAAATTGTGTCCAATCATGACGCTCGATATATTATTTAAGAATTCTGGCGTCTTACGTGCTAAAACCACTATCAGACTATGAGGCGCACCGCACCCCGGAATAATTCGGACCCCCTGGGGTTCTTTGACCTGCACCTAAGTACACGGGTGTTTTCGCCCCCATCGAAATACGGTCGCGTGGCCAGGATTCGATCCCACCACCTCGAGCTTAGCAGCCCAACACCACAGCCACTAAGCAACCACGGCGCGCGCTCGATATATTATTAGCGAAGGCGACTGGCCAATGGCAAAGAACACTTACGAACGAAGCGCTTTGTCAATTTGTGCCCTAGGCTCGTCTTCACAAAAATTTGTTATGCTAGGATTGTTCATCAGAGGAAAGACAAAGAACACTTACGAACGAAAAGGTGGCTGACTTGGGTGTCTGATATTTCATTGTGTCGCAAGTGCAGAAGCCTCTGACTTTTTTCACAAGATTTACAATCACAACCCGATACCAAAACAGAAACTTATTTGCATATTCCACCTATAATTCATCCCGAAATGATCACATGCACAAATTTGCTGTGCCATTCCGTAAAAGAAATATTTGCCGATATGACATGGCTGTTCCTTTTCACTCGATTCTATGCCTTTCACATCACCCGCCGTGGTTGCTCAGTGGCTATGGTGTTGGGCTGCTGAGCACGAGGGATCGAATCCCGGCCACGGCGGCCGCATTTCGATGGGAGCGAAAACACCCGTGTATCTAGATTTAGGTGCATATTAAAGATCCCCCCGGTGGTCGGAATTTCCGGAGTCCTCCACTACGGCGTGCCTCATAATCAGAAAGTGGTTTTGACACGTAAAACCCCATAATTCGTTCCTTTCATATCATCCACCATTTCGAGGTGCCGTCTCCGGTGATAACGTGTTTCGTCGGTCCACTGGCGAAGCGCGATAAGAAACCCCATTGGAATATAATCGCTATACGTTATCCCAGTCGCAACCTTTTTTTTTTCTTTGCAAGTACATCGAACGGAACCACGTTCCTGGATCCATCGCTGTCATTACGGATACATCAAACTTTAAGACCACCATTTTACCACCCACCTAATTAATTATGGGGTTTTACGCGCCAAAACCACTTTCTAATTATGAGGCACGTCGTAGTGGGGGTCTCCGGAAATTTTGACCACCTGGGGTTCTCTAACGTGCACCTAAATCTAAGTACACGGGTGTTTTCGCATTTCGCCCCCATCGAAATGCGGCCGCCGTGGCCGGGATTCTATCCCGCGACCTCGTGCTCAGCAGTCTAACACCATAGCCACTGAGCAACCACGGCGGGTTACCAGCCACCTGTTAACTCTATGTCCTATTTTACTACTATGCCATATCTTTATTTACATGTTACCACTCTTTCCTGTATAATATATACGTGCCTTGAAAACGTGCTAAATGAATAGATAAATTAATTAATTATTTAATTAATAAATAAATGTTGCAGTTATGCTCGAAAGGCAAAGAATTGCGATAGCAACTTATTGGACAGCAATTCCTAGTTAGTAGTTTTATCAGGTGCATAAATTGCTGTAAACATGCCCTTACAAATAAATTAACAAGCACGCTCTCACACGCGCGCAGATAAACACGAACACATCTCAGTCGATGACAGCGGACACTCGTCTCAGAATGCTGGCGTGATGAAAAGCGGCAGCAGCCGTGAGCGAATTCCCTTTCGGGCAGCCTCTCACTTCAATAGACAGTTTTAGAATAGCGTTTGTCGCCTTACGTGCAATAAACGTAAGCACCTCTGCGGGATGTTACGGTGCGTGTCCTTTCAAGCCTTTTAGTTTACCTTACGGAAACACAGATGTAACGAAAACGTTATAAAACAGGGCGCCGTCTGGCGCCTCGTGCCAAACGTATCCAAGCCAAGATGATCCATTAGCAACGATCCTGCTTACAGTGTTCTAGAAGACTGTAATCCTGCTGTTGCTATGTAGACCCGTCTCGTTAGGCGTACGGGCGCCAGAATCGCCGAACGATTTCATAAAATGGACGCGCTATGCGCTCATACCTAACCTTTCAGGTGAGTTTAGAGAAAGCGAAAGGTCATTACAATATTTACTGGCGATCAACACGAGGGAGAGCGTAGCCATCACGAGAATTCACGCTGAAGCGGGAGCCATGGGTGCCGCCATGCTCGACAACGCTATTTCTTAGCGTCCGTAAACATTACGGACGTTAAACTCGCCAAATAACGTACGTTATCATAGCGCACGTAAACCGCAGAAACCCAATAGCGTTCAAAGCATGCGCAATGAGGACGACGCTATTTCTTTACGTACGTAATGCTTTTACGTTCGGTTGCAAATGCTATACTAAAACTTTCTAATGCGAACTAGGCGCTCGATCCAGAACACAGCGCACACGAAGCCACCAGATATCTCGGGTTGCCTAGGCTTTGAACCCGACGCAGATTAACTCCAAGATAGGGCGCGGGCGGCCGCGTTCAGCCCCCGCAGCAGGAATAGAAGAGGAAAAGCGGGCACTAACCTAGGATACACAAGCGCACGCACATCTACCTGCCTCGTAGTGAAAAGTTTTCTGCTGACACCTATGCAGAAGACATTGGCTGCTTCGCGACTTTGCACCATGCATAGGCAGGCAAAGCTTTGAGGCGAAGCCTGCCTGAAGTGAGAGCAAAAGCATCAACTCGGCAGAACCAAGAAACGCAAACTGACGATCTTCAATATAACTTTTAATCCTTCTATTCTATTCGTATCAGCCTTAATTTAACAGCCATGGTTGAAGAATTTAACAGGAAGCCTTTCAGTCACCACACTTTGTTCGCTTGAATGGTTGCGCAAAATCGGCGAACATTTTTCAGTGTGTTGAGACATAATTCCGAATACAACGACGTACTTTTGATACGAAAGCGCGCAAATTAACTTGAACGCGTAATACTTTAAAATCTCTTACGTACATTGAAGGCGTAAGGGCGAGCGGCGCCCATGACGCGTTCTGCATTGGAAACAGAAACCAGCACGTCGGAAAAGACCCATCAAATGACCCATATCCACAACTATGAAAACGTTTTCCCATTATCCGTGCGTCCGGGTGTCAGCCACTCGTGATAGCGATTGGTCTGATAGCGAGACGACCGGTCTTGCGATGGCCACTCGCGGACAGTGCTTACGTTAAAATAAAGTTGCGCATATCAGTCAATAAGGGCGGAAGAATGTGTTCAATTGATCTTATGAAGCTAATCGAAATGAAGCAGGAATTCTGGCAGAAAACAGGCGGCAAATTAGTACGCTGCACAGTTCCAATGAAATGCAAGGAAAAAAAATGAAAACATTGTTTTTCGCGTTATCTTGTCCGCAGAACTGTGGCCTCGTTGCCACATACTCCTGTGAACTTTAGGGTATTCCTATCACAGAGTTCTGTACAAAGCTAAATCTGCATATCAGAAAAAAAAAAAGTTGCAGTTTCCCCCGAAAGGCGAAGCATCGATTGCGATAGCAAATTAGTAGACAGCTATACGAAGTAAGCATAGTAGTTTTATAGGCAGCATAAACTTGCAAATATTCGCTTTCTAACTAAATTGACAAGCACGGTGTCACGCGAGCACAGGCAAACGTGAACGCATATCACAATCGATGACCGCGGACATTCGCTTTCAAAACAGTGGCGCGAGGAAGCGCGGCAGCAGCAGCAAGCGAAGTGACCTTCGTGCTGCCTATTGCTTCAACGCAAACTGAACGGCGAGAACAGAGCGCACACGAAGCTGTGAGCCGTCGGCGCACCTATAGGTGCGCCTCATCACTTTCAAGATAGGGTCATACGCAGTTTCCATCGGAGTAGTACCCCCTTTCTCTCCCCCCCCCCCCAATGCCTGGCGCGCGATCGAATACGGCGCGCTTCCTACCCGCTTTCCTCTCTTGCGCGCGCGAGACTGAGCCACCATCGTCGGCTCCCCTTAGCACGCTTTCACTCGCAGATACAGCGTACGGCGCGCGGCGACGAATTTAACGGCCTCGGACGGAGCATCATGGCGACGGCGACAGCAAAAATGCGCCTGCAGAGTTCATACAACTGCTATCGCAATAAAGGGTCGACACGTTTAGTACAGCAACAGCAGCGGAATCCCACAGCAGCCACGGCCATCTCCCTGAGAACGTCTTTGCGACACACACAACGTAGTCCTCGTCCGATACAATAGCGCATGTTGCGATCTCCGAAATGCAGAGATGCCACGACTCTCGGAGTCTGCGCGGAATGCAAAATCCCACACAATTAAATTGCCAAACGCCAAGAATGCGCCACGGCGAAGCTCCTGCTTGATGCGTTACTGGGTTAGAATGCCAGCGGCGGCAGCGGCTACTTATGTCCATATTCGTCCTACGGCGAGAATGAAGCTGTTGATAAAGGTTGGCCTGACGACGACTACGACGGGGACGTCGTCGGCGTAACGGAAATGACCGACGAACGGACGGGCACTGTTTCGAGCTTCCAACTGCTGTCGCAGCAACAACTTGATAGGAAATAACTTGTGACACGCACAGCACGTAAAATCAATAACATGCCAGGGAAGAAATTCTCATGATGCTGGCGTTTAATATGCAGCTTACATTTGTAAAGCTTCCCAATGTGGCAGAAAGAATTTTAGCCCGAAATGGAGGATTTACTCGAAGATAAGTGCTCCATAGAAAGTCATGCAAGTAAGTCACCACATACATGCTGCAAATATAGCTTGTGGTTTAGTGAACGAATATTCCTAAAGTTGCAAAGCCAGTAAAAAAAAAATTTAAAATGGGGGATGAGAATTTGAGGTATCCATATGCTCAGAAATATTCTCGATGACATACGCTTTTTTCGCTTGAAATGTAATCATCGTGATATACCATAGCTGCTTCTCGATGCCCTTCTAGATGGAGCATCCTAAGCGTCAGCTGATTGTATGCAGCCCATGACCTGCTTTTCAAGAGCGGATGCGGATTGCCTTCTTTTCATTTTTATACGAAAAGTGACAGAAAGATATTGAGGCAACGGGGAAAATCGCCACAGACGACCGCAAAAATTTGAACGTAAGCCCCTGTCATTTACGCTACCACCCAAAATTCAGCGCAGCACTGTCAGTCTTCTCAGGTTTACGCTGGGAGTGGCACTTACAATTTTACACATTGGAACATACGCTTTATGCGACTAACAGAGTTTCCAGACTTTGAGCGACATGCCATGTGCCGTCTCGACAATCAATCATTATCTGATATTGAACGCCATTTTAAGCCCTTCGCGGGATTAAATCCATTTTTCAGGCTACTTGACTTCTTTCAGAGCACAGGTTTGGACTCGCTAGTCGTGTGCCTTCTCCTCTTCCCTCAGCTCCTCTGCGCCAGCGCAGAGCAGCGGGCCGGGGCAATGCACCGCCCCCAGATTACCTTTAACCTCAATAAGCTTCATCTCCCTCTCTGTTGTGCGCAATCAGTGCAAACAGAAGCTATTGGCACACGTTTGCCATAAACGTTCTTTCTCTGCGGCAAGAGTCGCACCTACACGTGGCAGCTCAATATCACTTTCTATATGCATTTCCGGAAGCTTGAGTTAAAGGGAGCTCTAATGGGATGAACGTAGTCATAATATGTCCGGAGAATGAATGATAAGGTATTCCTGTAACCCAATAGCAGCGATGCACTCAGTCGACTCGCGGTGCCGTCAAGAGCATCGCCGGTGTGTCGTGCCAGAACGAAAGCTTTGAGGGCGGCTCGGGTGCGCTCTGGCCTATTTTAAATGGTTTCCCACAGAGAAAGTAAACATAGATACGTCTGCTGCTTCGTTTCTTTTTTGTTTTACAGCGACAGGAAGGAACGAAAAAGAAGAAAACAGGATGGGGCAGGCGGGTGGCAGGGAGGAGGTTTGGGGGCGCGCTCCACCCACTGAGTAGATGGAGCGCACCCGTACCGAATATAGGAAATAATTGCGCCGACTGGTGCCACTCACCGAGAACGAATCCGATGCAGAATGCAGTGTCTCCAATGGCGTACACGCTGCCGTATACAGACGCATGCCGAATGTCCACGAGATACCCCAACATAGGCATCATTGAAGAATCGACCATGCCGATGGCAAAACCGATTCCAGCATTGGGGACAATTAGGTGGTTCACGTTTTTCGCCATAGGTATCTGCAAGCAGCGCGGTGCGTATGAGAAAATGGGGTCGCCATGCCGGCGTGCGCTCGTACTTACGCAAACGAGACAGATGCCAATGATGAAGAGGCCCATCATGGAGGATAGCCATCGCCCCAACTTGTGGCCCATTGGGCCGAAGAGGTTTGTGCCGACCAGATAAGAGATGCTGGCCGGCAGGAAGACGGCGCCTTGCTGCCATCGGGGCGCCTGCATGGTGTCCATCAGCCAGAGCGGCAACGACGGCTCCAGCACTGCGATGCCTAGGTTCGCGAACGTGATGGCTCCCGCCGCAGCCAATATGTACGGGTCCTGGGCGAGTGCCTTCAGGGAGGCACCCTGTTCGATGTCCCGCCGCATCCTTGGCTGCAACACCACCAGCTGCAATACTGAGAGAAGCGAGTGAGCAGAAGATCCGGCGCCGTACAGGAGAACCTGCTAGTCACAAGTTTTAGGGTCGAAGGGCGCTCCCTCTAGAACGGCTATAATCCCACGCCGCTCTTTGGTAGCTCAACCATCAGGAGCGACACTAATTGAGCACAATTGTAAGCATCGTGATTACGTGTCATCGCAGCTGCCTGGGATTGTGGCAATTCAAGGGACAGATATGAAAGAAGCCCTCGGGCAACTCACGGCCGTCCAGTAGCGCTATGGCTGCGAGCACGAGGAAGGGGGCGCTCTTGCTGACGAACTCATACATGACGCCTCCGAAAGGCGGTCCAATCATCACACCAAGGGCGAGGCCGCCCATGGCTATGGCCATGGCGTTGCCCCGCTCCCTGTCGTCTGGATACTTCTCGGCCAGCATACCCATGCCGGCCACGCTGGTGCACGCTGAGCCCACGCCTTGCAGCGTACGCGCCAGGAACAGGGTGGCGTAATTTGTTCCAGCCGCGAACACTGCGCGAACAGGCACGCCGGTATTCAGGCAGAGGGGCGGCGCTTGTGTGCAGGCTACTCACCGAGTGTTGACACAAACATGATGAGAAATCCAGCGAACATGGGCAGTGAGTAGCCGACGCGATTAGTTAGCGGTCCGACGACTGGGTTGACGAGCGCCTGGACGACTGGCTTTGAGGCGAACATAATGCCCACCTCGACATTCTCGTTATTCAGCATGTCGTGGCGCGTCTTCATCGCCTGCGGGCTGAGCGTGCTGGACGTGGGTTGCGGCTCGGGTTCGGTGGGCGCGGGCGGCACCAGTGTGCGGCCGGGCACTTCCCAGTCGTTGCTGTCCGTGGCTGGTGGTGGGTGCAGCAGAAGCGCAGGTCCGCCATCGGCGCCGCTGTCGTTCTTGTTCGCGGGCAGGTTCAGTTCATAGAGGAAGTTGGGGATGATGGGCACTGTGGGGAGTGAATCGATCGGTGGGGCTGAATCGATAGGGCGTGCCCCCCCCCCCTCCCCACTCACCGACCGTGGTGAGCAGCATGTTGTCCAGCAGCAGGGCCACGGCCACGATGAGCAGCACCAGGCGCCTCGAGTCCCGCCAGCTGCGAACCACGTCCAGCAGGTGCATGGCCGATCGATCAGCTGCGGGCCCACCGAGCTCGCAACAGGTGCGCCGCAACAGGTGCCCGCGCTCACGCCGGCCTGCCCCACGGGACGCTGTCGCCGAGCTGACTGAGCCCCGCGGGGGGCCCACGGCCCCGGGCCCTCCGCCGCCGAGGGCGACATCTGCCGGCGGCGACCCCCCTCCAATCGAACGCCGCCGCCGCCGGCCCCCTCATCCCCGCACTGCGCCCTGGGCCCCGGCTGCACCCCCTCAAGCCCGGGGCGCCCAACAAACTCATCATGTTCTGTACACGGCGTCAGACTTAGCATGCCCAGTCAGCCGACCCGCTACGTCATCCATTCGCTTGCCTACGGAACCAGCTCATGCAATGACAGACCGCGGCGGAGCCAGGCAGCAAGTCGCAGTCTCATTCGCTACTCGGGCCCAGAGGTTGGGCCAATCGATTAGAGGTTCTAGTCACGGAGAGCTTTCCCGCAACATGCAGAGCGGGGGGTCTTTGTTTGCAGGCGCGAATGACATCGCAAACTGCAACACGCGGCCTTTAGCTAGAATCGAAACGCCCTTTCTCAAAGGAGCCTTTTTTTTTTTGTGCGCCTAATGTCGAGCAGGCAATTTCACGATCAAGAAAAAACGTGCAACAGCGACTCCACGTGACAACACAGCGCTTTCTATTTCTCATCAGACAGAAAAGTGAACCGCGGCTTGAGTTCTCACAAATTTTAATCGCATTTTTGTTTGGCGTGACACATATTCTGTGCGCAAATCTGCGCATGCGCCTTTGCGCACAAACAACCAAGGTGCGTTTTTTTCTTCTTTGTTTCTTGGTTCTTTTTTTTTTAGCGCTGTGTCATGTCTGTCTATGGGAGCTCGCGCACGCTACGACAAACCACTAGCACAACTCGTAATTCCCGCTGATTTCGTTTATCTTTTTACTTTGCTTTGTACATTACGCGCTGGTGTAAACAACCCGAACGGATAGCAAAATAGAACGTGTCAATGCGTTGCCTGCAATTAACCTTGCAAGTATAAGCTTGGAAGTGTACTGCTTAAATTGTATATACATGCAAAATGTTAGGGAGACAAGGAAGGTGACATTTCTTTTTTTTTTTAGGGGGGGGGGTGATATTATTTGGTATACTACTTTGGGATAGTAAACTCTTCAGTGGCCAAACTGCTCATTTTTATCGCAGTTCATGAAAAACAACAACCGAGTTCACGCTGAAGGCATGGACGTTGATTCCTATCATTAAAGAACAAAGCAATAAAGCAAACTCAAGACGTATTATAGACACTCGCGCTGTCGTTACTGCATCAAGTCTAAATTGCAGTCCGCGGAACGACGTTGCCGCCACTCGACACAAATGTCTGCAGCAGCGCGGTGCTCACGCTTTCGGTCGCTGGCCTCGTGGCCTGTGCTCAAACTCTCAATCATCTGAATCGTCTGAATCATCTGAATTGTCTGAATCATCTGAATCGTTAAGAAAACCGGCCGACTCATCGCCAATAAGTGCAACATAGTTTGGGAGCAATGACGACGCCTTCGCTACGCTCACGAAAGTTAGTTTTTCGTTACGGTTTTTAAGCAAGCGAAAACAACAGGAAATGCATGTTGGCGACCGATGAACCGTTCCTCTTTTTTTTTTCTTTTTTTCGCGTGCACAACTTGTTTCCACGGGACAGAGACGTCTGCGAGGACGCTTTCGATCGCAAGCAGGTGGAATGGATGCCTTTTTTCGTGCGATGGCTGCTGCGGTGACTGCACAGAAAGAGAGGAAATAAACAGGCGGGCGCAGTAACTGTCCCCAGCAGCGGTCTCGCGGGGTCGAGGTCGTCTGTCAGGCGTGCCTTCGCCGCAAACGGCGGGGAAACAGAGAAGCGAATGGAGGCGACTCAGGAAGACAGGAAAGGCACTTCGCATGCAGAGCAACAAGTTTCCCACCGTCCAGCGTCCTCGGGTGGCAAAACGCTGCACGCTTATTATCTCGTCGCGAAGATTAAACGAAAATGACGGGAGTGCGCAAATATACAAAATTTCGCATAACGGTTGCCATACTCGTGTTCCGAATAAGAAGTGTCAGACTTGAGAGTTCCGTATTCGATTTCGTTTTTCCAAGTATTCACTTATGACCCAGTAGAAAGGCTTACCGATTATCGGAGCCTGCTCGCGCCGCAAAAGATTCATGTATTACCCGTCCACCTGCGACTTGAGATGCAAGCTAATCAAGCCAATCAAGCCACTGCAATCAAGCCACTGCAAGCTAATGAAACCAAACATGCTTCGCTGTTTCATCAATATCTTATTCAAGTGGCACATTACGTGCTGCAGGAGAAAATTTTTACATAATGTACATACATCTTTAAAGCCAGTTGTGGCATTCTCTTGTCTTGAAAGCGTTGTTCTCTTGAGAGCTCATTTTCCTGTGAGATAGTGATTGTCACATTTTACTGGTTCCTTGGTTGAATGACTCGTTCAAAACTGCGTTCATCTATGAAGAATCCCTCCCAAATATGGATATGTTCACTACCGTCAGCTATTTGCTGTTTTTTACTGGAGTCCACTTCGTAACATGTGCGCTTTTAACTGCTCATTGTGTGTATGTGTGTGTCACTGAATGAATGAATGAATGAATGAATGAATGAATGAATGAATGAATGAATGAATGAATGAATGAATGAATGAATGAATGAACTTCACGCCCCAATTCAGAGCAGGGCACCCTTGATGGAAAAAAACTCACTTGGTTTATTCTTACCGGAAAATAGAACAAACTCCTGCATTCATGCCTGTTCGCGCCCGCGTCATCAGATAGCTGGTATCTTTCCGTGGCATTCCTCATAATTCCGAGAGTCAATAAAGGGCAGCACGCAGGACGGGACGTAAATGCGTAGCGCAGACCCCATCACTGCAGATAATTCATCGTGTGCGCCTGTATATATACTGCAAATTTCGGCATACAGGAGGAGCTTAGTTTCTGAACGAACAGGTGGTAGAGTTGACCCAGTGGTTTAAACGTTAGTCGGAAGAAAGTTTTCTAAATCACCACAACATCAGAAGGGCACCTGTCATCCATGATCCGGGCGTACTATTTTTTTTATTGTTGATATCAAGTGTATTTTCACAGCATGGCGCAGAGCAGGCAAGGCATCCCGACTTTAAACGTTACATGCCCACTGCCACCCTCCCATCCTTCAACATGTACGTACGAGTCCGCCTTCTGTAAAATAGCACCGCCTGGAGAGTTAACGCAGTAGTTTATTATTATTATTATTATTATTATTATTATTATTATTATTATTATTATTATTATTATTATTATTATTATTATTATTATTATTATTATTATTATCTTATGACCAAGGCATCATTAGTCTCTTGGAGCACCGCACACTCTTCCAGGTAGCCCGCATGTTCAATCAACTTTCGGTTAAGTAGACTGCGCGACGCCCATGCACTTCGTACACTGCAAGGACCGCCACCGGCGCGCGCCATCTGCCACAGAGTGCCTCGTGGGCAAGCGCTGTAGGTGTCAGCTACACTGTTGCATAGGTGCCATCCGGACGTCTTCCGTTGCTAGAAGATAAAACACACGCGCAGCAAGAGCCCGCCAGAGTCCCTTTTCCGCGTGGTGTCCAGCGGTAAAGAAACCCGTTGTCGTGCGGCCCGTACGGGCCGCACGACAATGGGTCGCGTTGCGAAGGCAACAACTCGAGCCTTAGAACAAGACTGCACATGAACTGTGGCCCACAGCATCCGTTGTGCATTCTACTCGCACGGAAAATTTCCAGGTGGGCGTAAGCTCGGCTGCTAGGCACCGTGAAAGTAAGCTGCGTGAAAAAGTCAGTTTCTTCAACAGCCAGATATTCGGAGCGCTTCATGCATAGCTCCCGCATGAAGACTTGAAAAAACGTGGCTCGTCGGTGAAGCCTCCGACTGAATTACTTACCTGTTTGAGCTTCCTGATGACAACAGGCTTGATGCCAGTGTTTTGTGGCATACAGTAATGAAACACATTTTATTTAGCCGTCACATCATAAATAAGCGCAAAATACGCAGCTCTCAATCGCGGGGTTACATTCAATCATTCGTTCATTTCCTCTTCACATTGGTTACGTAATGTGAAAGGTGCAAAGAAGAAAAGCCATTTCCTGACCGCTTGCAGGAATCCTCGGTCCCATTTTTTGGCGTTCACAACAACAAAGCAATGATGTGGTCAACAAACGTGCGCACATCATGAGAAATAAAGCAGACGAAATGGAATACATTATAAACTGCGGTAATGCAATACTGCTATCACATAAACATACGCATATGAAACACAGGGTGTAACTTTCAGAAAGGACGTAATTTCAGGGGGAGCAATGCTTTTATGTTAGGACATTTTGAAGTAAAGGGTATATTTTTTTTAATGCTACTGGTTATAACACACGTGTCCCTTGCTTTAATCAATAAACAGCTCCGCTAGATTTGTGAAACTGGGCCCATATTCACAAAAAGTTCTTATGCTAGTTAATTTAGTAAGAATAACAACGGCTCGAAAGTGACAGAGAACATATATTGCGGAGACTGGCGATCAATCAGAAGTTCCTAGGAACAAAATGCTTTGGTAATCCGGCCTCTAGGCCCGTATTCACAAAAAACACTTGCGCGATAATCAGCCGTAATAGAAAGTTCCAGGCAATACTGATACTGGACACATTCTCAGTGAAGGCACCTGGCCAAAAGCAAAAAAAAAAGAACACTTACGCGCAAAAGCTTTGTGAATTTGGCCCTGATTTCTCTAAAAGCGATTTCGGATTTCACGTAGTCATTTTGCAGCCGAGGCGAAGAAAGTAGCGTCATTTGTGGGCCATAACTCGTTCGACAATGCGGAACTTTCGAATGATCAGTATTTCTAGTGTAATATCTCGGATCATTTAATTGCTCTCGGAGAAAAAGTGTTCCCGGGCAGAATTCACAAAGCTTTTTGCTCACAAGTGCTGCTCACGGTTCGCTCACTGCCTTTGCTAAAGATATGTCTCAGCATTGCGACTGGCTAGCATCTGCATTTACGAACAGTCCTAGCGTACGACGCCATATCTGTTAAAAGAAGGTGCTAGCCAATCATATTATCGGACGTCTTTTTTTGCGAAGGCGCGTACCAATGGCAAATAGCTCTTACGAACAGAACAAAAGAAAAAGCGGTATCTAGGCTGGTAGCCGCAAAAAGCTCTTACTCTAAAATTGTTCGGAAGAGAAAATTCGAACCAGTCGTGATGCTAGACATGTTATTTGCGAAGGCGACCGGCCAATGGAAAAAAAAAAACCTAAGATGGAAAAGCTTTGTGAACTCGGTCGCTGTTTCTTAATGCTAAAAGACAATTCGCGGGTGAGTTTATACCGATATAGATTGTTTACTGGAATAGCAATGAACCTCGCGAACATTTAGCCGCTAGGTGCTGACACTGGTAAATCACTCGCGAAATAGTTTTTTCTTTTTTTGGTAACCTCGAAAGAGGTGTAAGAGAGTTGACAATCGAACACATAAATTTCAGTTATCCGAGGATAGTAAGCTCAGGTTTATAGAACGTAGTGAATATAATGGCGAGAAGTGACGGTCATATCGGTGACATATAAAACGCTCAGCTGCTTTTTTTTGCGCAGATTTTGTTTTATAAACGTCACATTCATACACGTAATGCGTAATCGCAATCGTAATCGTAAATGCGTAATCAAGCATAGGACGTACAGTATGAGAGATTTATATGTCAGTAGTATTGTTTCCGAGGGCGCAGACCGTAAATTACGTTTCATGTACAAAGCTTTTTTTTTAAGGTTTCGTTACAAATTATGTTAACGTGCATATAGACTATGATAGATATTAAGAGAGAACGATCCCTCAGACATAATGGCAAGCATTCTTGTCTGGCGTAGCCCGGTTTTTCTCGCCATCTGCCTAGCCGCTTTCGTGGGTCGATCCCAAAGGTAGTTCAGTCTCGGCTTCCCTGGAAAGCGCGCCGGGGTCTTTTTTTTCCTCAGGCGGCGATTGCTCCTTTCATCTGGCTGACCATTTTCGTCTAGGCTCATCCACGATGCTCTTCAATATATTAAAAAGTCCTTTAAAATTTTCCTTTCTTCTTTCGGTGCGGTGCGGAATGGAGCCTGGTTTCTCAAGCACAGCAGCCCGACGCTCAGACTGCGCTGTGCCACCAATGCCTCGCCCCATTGCAAGAAGCTTCTCACCCCAGTCGAGTTCGAGGAACGTAAAGCATAAGCGCGCCGAGGCTGCTCATCGTCATTATGCGACTCAGACGTCTGAGGCCCGCGCTGCTCTATACGGTAACGAAAACGGATCGCCGAACGTGAGTGTTACGCTGCCCAAACGTAGCAAACGATGTTGCTTCGCTGTAATGCACCATTTCATCTTCGACAGCCATTGTCATTCCCGCGGCACATGTTCTGCCCAATTTCATTGAAGCATCCGGAAGGTTACGCTGCTAGGATACCGACTGTGGGACATTTTATTTTATCATTATTATTTTCTTTATTTCTTCCGTTGCATTTTATTTTTATTTATTTAGTTGATGTATAGGTTCTCTCAAAATCTGCGTTCTCAATTAATTGACAAATGATTTGTTCTTAACGTTCCCCTTTAACCCTTTTGGTATGTTGTTGGGTGTACGTTTCAATCTATCCGGTGTGGCCAATCCCCCTCGTAGGTGCGAGCCATGTTTTGAGGCAACAACAGCAACATAGCACCACTTCCCACACATTTTACAACTGCGGCCTCCGTTTCACTCAGGAAACTTTACACGATTCATGAGAGCCCTCTTCACCAAACATCAATGCTTCCCATCACGTCGCGCTCAACTGGAGTTGTGGCTGCCAGAATTTTTTTCTGTGCTGATTAAGGCTCTGTATAGAAATATATTTTAAAGAAAGTCGCAGTTTCGCCCGAAAGGCGAAGCATCGATTACAATAGCAAATTAGCAGACAGCTATAGACCTTTTCATCGGGCGAGGAGGATAGGGCGCGCGGAAAGCCTTTCCTCCTCTCTGGCTTGGGCGATCAGGCGCGGCGCTGCTTGAAAGTATTGCTGTCGCGTGCTGCGGAACGATTTCGAGATGTTTTAGATCGTACTTTGTGAAATTTACGCCATGTCCTTTCATATAAGGTCGTCAGGGCAGCCTTTCGGTGCATCCGTAACTATAGTAGGTGGAAATATCTCTTGGGGGCGCAAAAATGTGACGCGCTTTATCAGCCGCGGTGTACACACATTATCAGTCGCGGTGTGTGTATGTGTTGTGAACTAATTTGCTTATATCGGTTTTAATTCAGCAAAGAAAACCGGTGTCTCTGTATTAGCAGCATGAAATGGCAAATCTGCTCACCATCTGATCGCTTGGCGTAGGGAGTAAAACATAAAGCATAAGAGCATGTGCACGGCCAACCTAAGGCAACCCCGAAACATCTAAGCGGCAGGCACCATCAAATATTAGTGATGCACCGGCATCGTTCTCGCGCATTTCAAGTCTAGTAGGCTTCAATTACCATATGCCTACGCTAGCCTTCCTGCATCAGGCCGATGGCGCTGTTCAACACAGCGATCACTGTGGTTGGTGAACCAGCACGATACATGTGTAAGCTGTGCGCTTCGGCATTGCCTTTTTGGCCTGTGTACAGCCATAATATATGAGAGGGATCGCATAAAAAGAATGTGATGCCTATTTATGAGGACAAAATTCCCGTAATACGTGTGAGTGCGTCGTAGAGAACGGAACGAACACAACCGAAAAAAAAATTTTGGTCATCATCCTCTTTCTCGAAAAAGCGAGAGAAAACGGGCTAATGCCGCAATACGACCTCGCATAGTCACGCCGCACAACGGTTATGAATATATAACCGCTGATGCCGTATGCTTGGACCATGCGGTATATAGAACGAAGATATCTGTAATCCAGCACCTACTACTGCTTAGGACGCTCGCACAGTTCGTAAACAGTCCCTTTGCTGGACAAGCTTATTCAGACTGTAAGGTATGCTGCTATTACTTGCCAAAACTATTTTATTCAGGGGCGGAAACCTCATCCATCGAACCAAGTAGTCACGCAATGTAACCTGCAGCGAACAGTTTGAACGCTTGTCAAAGAATAACATCAAAGCTCCTAACGTAGCAGAACGGTACCCACGCTGTTACGATCGTCGATTGAGTTTCATGGCTCCTAAACCGCAGCTTAGAACCAAAGAAGAATACTACAATAAGGTCACATTAGTGAATGGAACATTCAGAAATACAAAATTGATCACCGAGGCTAATTGTAGGCTCAAATATATGCGCGCACACATCGCGCTGCGTGTCCCGTCCACCTCAACGCCAGCAGAAATTCCGGCCATGACGCCTTAAACTACTTCAGCACGTCTCACAGAACCGTTTACCACGTAGAAGACGCGCGTCATACTAAACAGACCGCACGACCGCGAAAACAAACGCCAGAACCTACCGCCGAGCGTATACCTTCCATGCAAAAGACCGCTTTCACCCAAGCCAGTATGGCGCTGCTCATAGGCGGCGCCACTGCGTCACAATATGGCGGTGCCTACGAAAAAACGGTCTAAAGGAAGTAAGGATAGTAGTTTTATCGGCCGTATAATCTCGTAAACATTCGCTCACTAACTAAATTAAAAAGCATAGTGTCAGGCGCGCTCAAGCAAACATGAACACATCTCACTCGATGACCGCGGAAACTCGCTGTCAAAACGCTAGAGTGAGGTAGCGCGGTAGCAGCAGCGAGCGGAGTAACCTTCGTGCTGCCTCTCGCTTCAACGCTAAGCGGCGCAAACACAGCGCACACGACGCTATCAGCACTCAGTTCCCATCACAGATCGCTTTCAAGATAGGGTCCGCGCGGTCGCGCCTGCGCAGCATCCGCCGGTGTAGAACACCCCCCTCCCCCTCTCTACTCTCGGTGCCTCGCGCGCGACGGAAGACGGCGCGCTACCTCCACGCATTCCTCCCTTCCCTGCGCGAGATTGAACCGCCATCGTCGACTCACCCCCCGCACGCTTTCACTCGCACGTACAGCATACGACGCGCTGGGGCGATGTTAGCGTACTAGGCCTTCATACGGAACAACACGGCAACGGCGATGGCAGAAATGCGCCTGGAGTGTCCATATGATTGTTATCGCAATAAAACTGCATGTGATCCGTACCAGTGTGACAGTGACGCTAGATTCACACGAAGGACGAAATTCCGCGGACGAGCATTACGTGGCTCAGTACCGCCCAATCACGCCGCACGCAAGCACGAAGCAGATAAGTTGCTTGCGGCGCAATTCGTTCCGGCTCAGCCACACCACGCTCGTCCGCGGAATTGAATTCGTCGTGTGTTTCCAGCTGGTGAAATGGTATCCAAAGCTTGATGGCAGTTTGTTTGGCCGGAAAAATAAATATTGTTCCATTGCGCGAAGAGAACACGCTAACGAAAGAGAGAGCAAAACAAGGAAATGCTGTGAGATTGACCAGCCGCGCCTCCCATTTGCTTCCCTGCACTGGGATAGAGGGGATGGGGGTGAAAGGTAAGGAAGAAGGGAAGAGAGAGAGCACTAGTATCGCGCACACTTGAATGTACGCACCAAATAACAAGTCGCAGAGACGTGTTGACCTTAGGTGCCGTAGCAACGCCCTCGTTACTTTCTGCGCGACCGACACACACAACCATGTTTTGTTGCAGTATGCAGCGAATTGCTTCTCGAACTCCGGTCAACTGAGCTTCTGTAGACAACGTCCTGTGTCCTATCTTGAACCGTTGTGCGATCCCCATTCCTAACCTCGATGCGATCAATATGTATGCGTGATAGTTAGAGCCAGGAGATCAAGTTTTCTTGTAGCGTCCGTTCTCGACAGGAAAGTCCTAACCACTCGTGTTCCTTCATGGGCGGACAGGGCAACCTCGTGGGCGAAGTCATTACCAGTAATGCCGGTATGCCCTGGAAGACACTGAAATATTATGTACGCCCTGTCCTTTATAAAAAGCTTGATGGTGATCATTTCTTGTCACATATAGCGATTGCTCGTGAGTCTTGTGATGTAAGGTAAATTTAAAAATGCCTTTTAGTCGCTAAATATGACCTGTTCGAGAGATCGCTCAGGCAGGAGATATTTTAAACAGCACGAAGGGCAGTAAGGTTTGTCGCAGTTCATTCATATGCGAAGATATAAATTTAATTGTGATATAAGCGCAGATCATATTGACGGCACCTGTTGAGCTGATGGACGAGAGCGATCTACCAGTATAGGTGTGCATTCAGTCTCTATACTTTGCATTCAATAAACATTTATAGCGCAACCCATCTCACGATGAATGTCTAGGTTAACGCGATTAGCATTGCAACCAATATAGCGACACACCGTATTGCCACCGCCGCAGCACTTCATGTATGAGGCGTGCATCATGCAGCTGGACAGAGTCTTCTTCCTCTTCAAGCTCCCGTTGCAGCTTCTGGCAGTTGCCAGTTTGGCCAACGTACGCTTAGTACAGCTGAGAAGAATCTCGTAGGTTACTTCTTGGGCACAGCAAAGCTCCCACGCGCGGCCCATACCATGTGGCACATATATAGCCAGTGATCCAAAATGGGGCGAAGGAGGTTCATTGAAAAGCGGTACGTACCCAGTGTTACACATCCAACGACCCAACTTGGTCCGACGGTTGGTTTCCAACCCGGTTCCTCAGCACAGCAGCCCGATGCTCTACCCATTAAACCATGGACTACCCAGTGACCCGAGTTGGTGGAAGAGCGTTTAGACGCGGTCAAACAGACATCGCAAACTGAGCGAAGTTCCCAACGAATGCCAATCGCATTAATAATAGTAGGGCTGTCTGCTTTATAACCATTTTGGGGTGATCAGCTTTCTTAGGTATCTCCGGTACAGTATAAGCCACGTGTGTGTCTGTTGGAGACACCACGAAATAAATGAAGATCTCGCTGCTAGTGTATCTTCTAATATAAATGCGATGACTTCTGTAATTGTAGCTTGATATCTTTGTGAAGGCAAGAGGACCAGGTGCTGATCGGGAACGCGTGAAAGATGACGAGTGTGGGCATTGAGACAATCGAGTGTGATGTATGTTGGGATTTCATAACATCTGGCAAACACGATTGTTGCACAAGTTGAAGGACTTCGAGAACGTCCCAGGCATGTGCGCCGTGCCTGGCCATGTAAGCTCTCCAATGAGAAAACATGCATAGTACTTGCACCTACCGGACAACACTGGCAGGCTAGTGATCGGCGTCTGACGAACCAGTTGTTTTGTCTGCTTCCCATTTCCACGGCTTTTTGATGGATTTTCTCTGTCCTGGCTGAACAAGTTGTAGCGTGAAAGCGAAAAACGACATTCGCAGAAAACAATTTCTTCATCGTTGCGAAGCGTCGCGTGGCACGCACTACAGCAAGGCATGACCTATTTAGTCGAACAACCGAAGGACTAATCGCAAGTAAGCAACAACCACCTTAGAAACAATGCGTCGGTATTGAGAAGGCCAAACATGACCTAACCTGCATTTGCTGAAGGGCTATTTCAACGGTGGCTTGCCCAATCTGTCGTCACTGCCAGGATCGTGTTCCCACCATTCTGATCTACTTTACCGGTAATTTATTCTTGCTCCTCACACAACAACATGCTGTATACCTCTTAGCGACACGGTGAGTGGCGAATTGGGAAACGTTCCAGTGATCGACGTCTCTTTTCTTGCTTCGGAACGATTAGTGATATTGCGCCAGTTCTAAAAGTACCAACATTCTGCAGTTCGAAACTCAAGAGTGCCTCGCATATTCAGGCCGAATACGTACGCGACTGGAATGGCTGACCTTATAAGTTCGAGTGAAGGTCAACGTTTAATGTCGCTCAGAATGTACTAATGGGTGTCTGATAGAGATTTATTCGTGCCTATAAATCGAGTTTACCATTCTCCTATTAACCGCTCAGACGGCAGCATTTATTCGCTCGAGCCTTCTCAGCTCATCTGCAGTCTGATGTTCATTTATTCCTTTCGTGTCCGCAGCTTCACAAGGCTGACCAGACGTGCATGGCTCAGAGTGAAAGGACTTCCGTGAAATGAAATTCCACCGCTTGGATCGATAGGCAGGTCAAAAGGCTGTGAGGAGCCGGAAATAGGACCAGACAGAGAAGAGCGGTCTCTCACGGCTGCGTAGTTTTCCCTCACTGGTGGTGTGCATGGGCGAGCCGAATGTCGCGCGCCACAGCGGGAGCAACTTTACAAGGCGCATCTGACGCGAGTGACAACGAGGGATTATTCGCTGATGATGTCCACCAATTAAGCTCGCTTGATGTGCTAAAAAATGTACACATTTGCCACAAAAAAAATAACGAAGGAAACTAATTCCAGAAACCTTCTGCGGTTTTAGCGCCGCTGTAAATTTCTGCGACATGAGACCGGCAAGTAAAGATCCATAAATCAGGTCAAGAAATACCTGACTAATAAATTCTGCTTCAATTCAGAGATACCCGAATTTCACCGCGTCGTTACTTGCTTGCTTTCCACACGCGAAGAAGCTGCGTTCAGTCTTTCCTTTCTTTATCAGAGATGGCAGGCCGCGCCAGTCGACTAACAAATGTCCCCATATAACGACTCACGTTAAGACCCCAAGTTAAATAGGAAGAAACAAACTGCATGGTTGCTGTTTAACATTCGGTATATTAGCGCTTTAACCGTTTGAGATCAGTAAAAAAAAAATCATCTCGGCACAGTGCCAACACAAAGAGCTATCTCAATGTGTGAGCCCGTCTCGTATCCGTGTGTGCTCCTTTCTTCACCAACGACAGCGTCAGGTAAAATACCAATCCGGCGGCTCAGTACACCACCAGCGACATGTACTGACAAGTACTTGGAAGGGGTTCTCCACGTCAGCCGCAGGCTGAGAAAACAGCAAAATGTTCCCTCTTACATTCGCACTGCCGTGTTTGCCCATGACTGTGCAGCCATATACGTAGTATATAGGCCGCTACTATTGATGTAAAAAAAAAGCACACAAACAAATGTCCACTTGATTCGTGCGGTCGCCACTGGTGGCGCACGACGACGACTCACAAAGCGGCGATGCCGAATATACCGCCAGAAAAACAGCTGGACGCCGTTTCCGTTACTGCTTGCTACACAAATCAAAACAAAAAAATAGGGGGGGGGGAGAAGAAAAATAATAAGCTAACAATGTAAGACTGAACAGCTCGCACAACTAGCGCCACATTTTGTCACTTCCTTCTTCGTGGCGAAGGGGCGATAAATGCGATATTCGCTTGATTTTCTATATACGAGTAGTGGCAGGGCAACACTGAAAACTGCCTGCGGCTGCCGAAATCGCTTTGCGATCGCTTCAAGGGTGACTGGCCAGCTTTCGGGAACCGACGGCGCTTTCTCGTCGGCGCTACGCAGCGCCTAAACTGCAATCCGCTCTGCCGCAACCCTTTCGCGACGCGCTACTCTGCAGCGCGTTCGAGGCGGGCCATATTGTGCTAGCCGACCGAGCACCTCGTGGCGCGTTAACTCCGGCTCATTTCGCGCGGGCCGCCGCGATTACCTCTCCATCGATCCAGGGCCGGGTCGAAACGAGAGTGAGGCGGCAACGATAACTCAGCCGCACATTAAGAGCGGAAGAAGGCAAACCGCGAGCGTCGCGCGCAGCAACAACACCCCGACTGTTTCAAAACCCACAGGTCGCCATGGGCGAGCTAAGCTACGGGCACCGTATGTTCCTAAAAAAAGTTCTTACGCGAAAATTGCTCACACAATCAGATGCCGTCCAATCGTGACGTCGGATATATTACTAGAGGGAAGGCAGCCAGCCAGTAACACGTAAGACTTACGAATGAAAAGCTTTGTGAATTCGGCCCCCGAATCGTCACGGGGCCGTATTTTGACATTTGTGATGCCCCTGCTTCTCCTTTTTATTCTGCCCTCACCGTGACCCGTCAGTGTGCCTATATATTTACGGTGCGCTGGTGTGGTACACGAGTCAGGGAACTGCTTCCACTGAAAGCGTTCTGTCTTTTCCAGTGACCTGTGTGTGGATAGAGCTACCTTGTGTCTTACCGCCCACGACGTTCAACTTTACCAGTAGCGATCACCATACCAGCAAATCAGCGGCCGGTAGAGAGCGTAAGGCCTTCACGGGCTTGCGTGCTCCTGAACCAGTTCATATCTCTCGGGCCCATTATTCATCAAAAAGAGGTGCCTGAGGGAGTGCCCTTTCTTCTGAACCAGACAATTACAGGGATGTCGCAAGGGACACCCAGATACTCGGACAAAAGCATTCTGAAGCATAAGAGTCGTGGTTAATAAGCGTAGGTGTATCACTGCGACAGGCCGTTGTAATTTCGTACTGTATCCACATTTGATGGCTATGCACATAAGAGTCGCTTGATGCGGGAGTTTGCACATTGTATAACTACGGTCGAACAAACCAAGAGACGCAATACAAAAATACATTCACGGTATACACGCTGGACTTACAACTTATACCCTAGTTACACGGGCAGCTTAACCGCGGTTAAGCTCAACCGTGGTGAACTCGCTCAACCGTGGTTAACGCGAACCGTAGTCCACTAAAATTACACGGGCTATGCCGGTCACAAGTAAGGGTTTTGTGACGCGTCATGTGATGTCTTGCGTACAGGCTTCATTCTGAATAATTTTTCTTGGACATTTGTTTACAGTGCTATAAAGATGGTTTTTTTTCAGCAAAATATTTGTCATATTTGAGGTTTTTAACTTGTAAGACTGCGTTTAGCACGTGTAGGTTATTTATGTTCGATACTCCTGCTCTCACTTGTCAGCATGTATAGTGGGCATACAAGTATATAAAAAAGTGAGAATTAAGAGTCACAAATGGGTAAATATCAAACAAAATTAAGTCCACTGAATGAAAAGGCAAGAAAATTCCTAATGAACAAATGAATGTTTCAACTAACAAACATTGGTTACTTAATTAAAGAGAGTACAACTTTACGCGAATGCACTTTGGAAGTATACGCTTGCATTTACAATAAAAAAAGAATAAAAAGGCAGAAAAGGCAGGGCTTTCAGGTGTTAATGTATGTACACTGCAATTTCACATTACACATGTTTTCGCAAAAAAGTGCATGTTAAAAATACTGAAGTTATAAGTTTAAAAGCAGCGTCATCAAACTGGACAAGAGAGTGAGATGCGTACAAGCACACAGCGTTTGTGTATGTCCCACTTGTCCAGTTTGATTGCGCTGTTCTTAAATTTGGTAATTTGTGCGTAGCAGTCATTTTTGTGTAGAGGCGTGTGTTTCGACTACTTGAGCGCAGAGCAGCCAGATTATCTTCCCAAATGCGTATCAGTGCATCAGTTGCCGCGTCAGGCCAAATGATGCGCTTTTTGAAAGATATCTGAGAAGCGCCAGTGCTGCACTCAGGAGAAGTACCGTCGCCATTTTCCCGTTTCCGAAACCTTGGTTGCACTAAACCAAGTTTGACAAGCTCGGTTGGCTGTCAACTGCGGTTAGCGGCCTAACCTCAATTTCGACCACCGTGTAACCGCGCTAACCACGTTTGGCGATAACCGCAGTTACGTTAACCGCGGTTAAGGTCGCCCGTGTAACAGGGGTATTACTCTATATCTTTCCAGCGTTGGCATACAGAGCGAAGCGCATGTCAGAAACGTTGGCCACGTCACGACCAACAGTAACGCACAAAATCAGATCGCATTTAGTGATGCCTATCAATAAACTGGAATTCTTTGCCTCTAAAGAGCAACCAAAGCTCACTCACGCACATATCAGGGCCTATCAGGACCTAGTTCTACAATTATTCATTTTTGTTCCGTGCCTTGATATTAAAGTTTTTTTCTTGTTTGTTGTTGTTGTTCCGTGCCATGGAAAGATAAACACGTCACTGAAACGCTCAGTGCACCCGAACATCTTGCAATGCAGCCGCTGGCTCCCACCTGTGACAATCAGAACTAAGTTTGAATGTTCAAGTAACCTATCACTGCCTTTCGTATACGTCCTGCCGCACGTGAAAGGTTCAGGTATACGACACACAAGCTACAATCAATAAACATTGTTGTAAGTTCCGTACGCACTTCCTTTTCTGCTCTTTGATGCTTTACACGCAACTACACAGAGTCGCTAACTTGCACGGCGCTGAGACCGCAACCTTGATGTGATTTTTGTGGCTGTGACTGCAAACCTTTGTTCCAAAAGACTAGAGTAGAGGCGTTTGAAATAAACAGAAACAAAGATTGCATGAGCTGCCCGTCTGTCGCGTTGTCAGGGAAGGTAATACTTTTCTGGTTACACTCCCTTTCCGTCTTCTATTGTACGGTGCTATACATACTGCGACCAAGTGCAATAAAGCATCAATTGTTAGTAGCACTGTGTCCTGTGTGCCTTATCTCGTGTCGTGCGTTTCCTTGCGCTAAAAATATTAACGTGATTTCTTGCCAATCGCATTTCTCCCTTTCTTTTTGTCAATATAGGTTTTGCATTATTGAAGAATACCATTACTTGCACGTTTTTATTTTTACTTGATGTCGGCCAGCAGTAGGTTTTTGTTATTGCTTTTTAATATCCTCTGCAACAATTCAACCAAAGAGGAAGAGATAGAGATAAGTTTGATGATCGGAAATATGGTGTCGTCGGCCGGTGGAGCACGTCCCTGCCCTGCTGATGCACACCTGGGACAAGGGAATGGGAAGACAAAACGGGCAGAGTACGATGAAGAGATCATGCAATACTATATTGAGTACTAGTGATCCACCTAACGTACTATATACATACATGCACTGTGTACAGTCCTTACACTTACATGACACGCGCTGCTATCAGCAAATAAGTGATTACCAAGTTACACAGTGTTCATATGTACGTATACGCGAATGTACCCTATTATATAAATATACATATTCCATAGTACAGCAGTAGCATTCGCACAACAAGGCTACACGCACGCGCGCGCTAAGGAACTCAGGAGTGTCACAGTCGTTCAAACAGGTCGCTTGAACGGAGGAGGAACGGAGCTGTAGCGGGGACAGTCCTCCCAACCCCCGCCACCCCTGGACCCCATCAAGGACACAACAAAGCTTTATCTATCTCTGTAGTGGGGACAATGACAGAGGATACGTTCGATTGTTTCCTCGCTGCAGCAACTATCACAGGCAGCATTGTCAACCATTCCGATGCGGCAAGCAAATGCATTCGCATAAGATACTCCAAGCAACAGTCGGCAGAGAACAGTTGTCTCGGTTCGGGATAGTCCAGATGGAACGCATAGTTGATGAATGGGTGGTCCCGGCGGTGCAGTCTAGTATGCCGGAAACCTGACGTGTTCCACATGGATCGCGTGGCATGGATGGATCGCGTGGTGTTGCACATACCACTGTGGGATATTTGCGAAGAATCGGTTAGCACGAAACCGGCGCTAAGAGAGCGGAAAGAGGGAGGGATAAAAGCTTAAAGACAAAGAATAAGATGGAAAGCAATCGAAATAACGCCCATATTATAGTGCAAAATAGTGCCCATGAGAACGTAATGATGATTAACATACTGATAATTGTGAATAAAACGTATGGTTTACACACGAACAGCAAATTTTGAGAATTACAGTCATTTCGAGTACAATTAGAAATACTACCCAGAAGTGGTAATACTAGTGTGTCACTAAGGAAGTCACAAATGGTCAGGCAAGCGTAACTGACCGAAGTCCCGAAGGAAATAATAATTTGAGAATTTACAGGAATCACTAGTTGCCGGAAAGAAAGTTTCAAGTTTATTTATTCTCATTACAATACATGGAAAGCTACTTCTAACTAAAAGCCACGAGAGATGTCTTGAAATTGTCCGATAACCGATGATTTAAACATCATTTTCTCTTGTTTGTAAACCGGGGGCAGGTTAGAAAAACAAATGTTCCATAGACCGTCTTATAGGCGAGGACGAACGCAGCCTCGAACTAGCGTGCCGCGACGCTCTTCTCCTTGCACTGGATGTGCGGATTCCGCTTTCTCCCAGCAGTAGCTTGGAAAACGTAGCGGTTTAATTGCGAATTAGTGCGATTCTAACGTGTTCTGTCTGGGATATCTATACAGAGTCACATGACTCAAGGTCGACGGGCTACCACTCTGCTACATTCGGCTGCAAAATTAACTTTCGGAAGCAAGGGCGAAGTGCATCTTCAGCCGCGGCGACTTCGTGGACACCGCCGCTGCAGTAGCAGGGAAGCGTCCGCTTTGTATTGGCAGCACAAACAGAAATGACTTGATGCCATCGCGTGTCTGTTCGGAAGGTTTTGCTCCCAGTGAGCGCACGGCGACGAACTCGGAACTCGGCACCCATGATGAAACTGGAATATGAAAGAAAGGCGGCTATTCGAGTCGGTCAACTATTGCGAATGGATGAACTATTTCTTCGTGCACGCACATTAAACTAAATCTGTTCAAACGTGTTCTAAAATTGTCATGCTTGGAAACCAACGCTCTGGCGGAAGTTGACCGAGGACGTATTATGAAAATAGTGCGTGACTAAGAAGTGAAGGTGTGCTCTCTTTCATTCTGTAGCCAAAGCCATGCCTACCGTATGTTGGCCGGCGCTGGTTTACAGGGACTCTCCCGTGCTTCCGAATCTCGCCGGCAAGCTGTCGACGCTGCTCATCGCACGCTGTATTACTGCAGAAAATAAAGTTGCTGTTGTAAATAGTAGTTGTTCGCTTTTCATCTCTCTCGAGTAGGCGAGGTGCCCTTGCACTTACAGGCACCATTCGAGACCTAAGAGTGCGCATAATTTTTGAACGCGTCGCGTGCATCTGGTTGATCGTGGCATATTCGCGGCCACTGTCATCAGCTCATTTTATCCGTGTTAACAACCCCTTCGATCGAGTTATTTTACAGTTGCTTAATTTGTGAAGCTTGATGCCTGGGTGCCAGATAAACAATACTGAAAAAATCGTACAGCGAAAATTTCAGGATCACGAAAGCTAGCAAAACGCGTTTCCTCGGAGCTTCGCAGTTACCTGGATTGGAATGTACTCTGGTGCGGCACACCGCATGACACACGGAGATACTTCTGATTGTTGTCGCCTGAGTGATACCTTAATGGAGTTCAAGGCTAGACATAAAATAATAATACGTTACATGTATACGTTACGTATCGACAATGTTCAGACTTGACTCGCCTCCTATTTCAACCGTGGGCAGAGCTGCGCGAGCGCCTCTAGGTTCCGTCGCCATTCGATATTGCGGTTATATCGAAGCTAAAAGCTTAGTGACGACACGTTAAGTTTCCCAAGCCGAACAACTTGTTGACACCTCTCGGGAAAGCGCGAAAACTTGCCACCCGTCAACAGCACGTTCGCCGTGCACCCTTCGGCGCGATCCCACATACCAGCATGGCGCCGGACGATAGACGGCGCTGTGATCGGAAAATGGCAGCGCACTCAATAAAACGGCCTATAGATTGAGCTTCATTACCGATATGGTATAGAGGGGACGGTGGCAGACCAGACTTGTGTAAAGAAGAAAAAAAATTAATGGCGAAATACCACCACGTAATTTCATAAGATAAGTTTCTAACTGATGCGAGGGACACCATTTATCATCCCAAGATAAAGCAGATGCCGAAAGTCTAATGATCGCGGACTTGCAAGTTTTGCAGAACATTAAGAAATTAGGAATTCGGTCTGCCTAGTCGGGCTGACATAAGCGTAGGTCGGGAGAAAAGGGAAAAAACAAGGCTATCGAGGCGTGCCAGTGCAAGCTTGAATCAGTCGTTTAATTTAAAAGGAAACCTCGGTAAGCCGGTACCTTTTGCAGGCGCACTAGACATGAGTACGAAGGAATTAATCTTAATGAATAGAACAATTTCCTATATTTAACCACAATTTATCAATGAAGTAGTACAGACAAGCTGAAGTCAAACCTGTTAACTTGCTCCTCAAGACTGGTCAGTATACAACGAATGAGGGCAGCTCTGTTCTAATTCATTGGACATGTGCAACGGCGATGCCTCATTTAGCGAGTGTAGAGTATGATGACAGATATTGTAGGAGCTGCTGCTAGTTCTCGGTGCGTATTCGTCAACAAATGTGCGTCTTCTTGCGTTGCGTCTTTTCGCTGGCGATTCTACTACAGCGAAGATGGAATTATCTCTCGCAAATGCAATCGCCAAAGTTGAGGCACACCGAGAAAAACTAGATCACGTGCGCAGGTCCAAAAAAACACAATACAGAATAATGAAAAGGTTGCAAGACTCCCTGCCGGCTGCAGGTTGCCGAAGGGGAGCTGCTCCTTCGTAGCCCAGCGTTTGCCTGGCAGTTTTTACGGCACCCGGAGCTACATGTTCGCGAAGTCCTGCAAAGGACTCATCACGATCTTTTGGGCGCCGTTTATTACAAACGAGAGCCTGTGCATGCGATTAGGGTGCACTAATAGTAGTGTTTCAGGCCGAATCGAATCCGAATTGAATAGCGCCGCAGCGAACCGGATCGATTCGAATATCGAATAGTTTTCAAACAATGAAAGCCTACTTTCGCCGTTAATGTTGTACACGGTTCACATTTTAGCATCACAACTTTAGCAAGTTTCTGTCATTACACTGCACATTGTGAAGCATGGTTTATTAAAAAACCCAAATTAGGCATTAGGGACCTCACGTGACGCACGCGCCAACCCTCTCAAACAACTCGTCGGCTTTGGCGCGACAGGAGCATCGTGGCCTAGAAAATAAAGAGAAAAAATGAAGAGCCATCCCAATCTGTGAAGGTGGGTTGCTCCTCAATTAGACAGAATCTTGGCCAAAATGTATGCACGACCGTTGTTGAGTAGCTGAGTTACTTGGATTGGTGCAGCACTTCAAACCAAACTCTTCTAGTACAAATTGAATGAACCATTTCTTCTCTGGTTTTGAAATGTCCCCATTGAAGTCTCCAACGATGATCACAGGGGTACTGTCATCATGGCTAATCCATGCAAAATGCGTAGTCGTGAACTTCTCGATATCACAATTGTGTGTGCCTCGAGATATGTACACAGTGTATATAACAATCCGTATTTCGTTTGTACGGCACAGATATCCCCACAGCTAGTGGCATTGTCCTCTTGCGAGTCCTGCGAGCTGAGAGGCCGACCTCTCAGCTTTTCTGTCATAATAAACACCTCTCTTGCGAGTCGAGGGTGTATGGTTGTACATACATTTTCTCTTTTGCATGTACGGTAATGCTTCCTGCTAATGAATACATATGTGGTTCAGAAAAGATTCTAGTATACCGATCAACTTGAAACAATGCATCTTGATTGGTTTATTTCATTTATTATTATTTATTAGTAGTAGTAGTAGGAGGAGAAGGGGTGGCGTGCTTGAAGCCTGCTTCACCTCAGCCGCGTGTCGGCCCGGTATTGCACTGTATGTATGTATGTATGTATGTATGTATGTATGTATGTATGTATGTATGTATGTATGTATGTATGTATGTATGTATGTATGTATGTATGTATGTATGTATGTATGTATGTATGTAACCGTTTTCCCATCTACCGTAACACAATGAATGGCTCATACCGCATCGAGCCGAGGAGGTGACTATTGCCCTGGCCATCGCCGACCCCGAGTACACGACTGTGCTCTGTGATTCTAGGACGGCACTGAGAAATTATGCCAGACCAAGGGTGTGTGGCGAAGCCGCGCGTGTGTTGCGTGCGATCGATCTCGCGAGTGAAAATCGGTGTGTGTTGATAAAGTGGTTTCCGGCGCACATGTGGTTTCCGGCAACGCAAACCACAATGAGATGGCGAACGCGGCGGCGCTAGGTCTAACCAACCGTGCCGCTGCTACTGCGGTCGACCCGTCGTAGTGGTCGGAAACTAAGGACAGAATGACCTCCTACAACGAAATTTTGAAGTGGTACAGACCAGACAGAAGGACTATGCCGCCACCTCATCCGGAGTTGACCCGTAAGGAAGCGGTGTTATACCGACAACTTCAGACGGGGTCGTTATTCACTCCAGTGCTGATGAGGCACGTGTGTCCGAGTGTTTATGTTAGTGACCTGTGTTGTGTGTGCCGAAAGGAAAGAGCCACTGCACCTCGCATCCATTGGGACTGTGCCAAGAATCCGCACGAAGCTGCAACGGCGACAACGATCCCGCCGCGGCTCGAGGCCTCAACGAGGTGCTACGATCACGAGGTCCAAGCCCAAGCCATCCAGCAGATCTTGGCGGCCCTCGAAAGGCAACGACCGAGCGAAACCGGAGGGAGGCTGCCACTCCAAAAGAGGGGCAGGCGCAGGGAGTAGTGCGGCCACGGCCGGAGTAGAGGCGGCACACGCCGGGAAGACGTCATGGTGGCGTCACGGTGACGCCTCCCTTACAGGGGAAGGCTAATCGTTCCGCAGGCATTCCTGATAAAGATGCTTCGCTCGCTCGCTCGCACTTCTTCGACTTGAGCCGAAATGTGGGTCCCTCCTAGTCCAGGCAGCAATAAAAAAAATATAATAATCTACACTCTTAGGCAAAGTTACACCCTTTGGAGTGCCCCTTCTGCCACACAACGATAATCGTTATCTGCCTTGATGCGTTTTCCTTTCTTGAAAACGCCGCGCCCGCTACTTTCCTGTCTGGAATGCTATCATGCTGATAACGCGCATGCCGTTCGTTACTGGAAAGTATCGGGTTCGCAGCGTTAAAGCAAGGAAACGCATCAAGGCAGATGACGATTATCGTTGTGTGGTAGAAGGGGCACTCCAAAGGGTGTAACTTTGCCTAAGAGTGTACCTGAGAGTTTACTCATCTTGAAAATGGTGGCTATTGATAGCTAATCTACATAAAATGCCTATCTGAGTGATGGGACGTGTATGCTTCTGCATAGAATGAAGGAATGTTGCGTTAAATTCGGCAGCTGAGTCTTTTGCACACGTACATTTGTTGACGGACACGAAAAATTTACGGAATCCTAGCCACGAATAGCTTCGCTGTAAAAAATCGTGGCCCAGTGGGTAAAGCATTCGGCTGCTGTGCTCGAAGGCAGGCGTTCTGTCCCACTGTCGGTCATGCATTTCTTTTTATTACCCAAGTCCGATATCAGGCGAGACAGGAATCTATACCTACCTACCTATCTACCTACCTCAGGCACGTACCCAGGATTTTTTTTCGGGGGGGGCCCACCACCCCCATCATCATCATCATCATCATCCTGTTTTATGTCCACTGCAGCACGAAGGCCTCTCCCTGCGATCGCCATTTACCCCTGTCCTGCGCCAACCGATTCCAACTAGCGCCCGCGAATTTCCTAATTTTATCGCTCCACTTAGCGTTTTGCCGTCCTCGATTGCGTTTTCCTTCTCTTGGTACCCATTCTGTAAGCCTAATGGTCCAACGGTTATCTAACCGGCGCATTACATGACCTGCCCAGCTACATTTTGTCCTCTTGATGTGAATTAGAATATCGTCTATACCCGTTCGCTCTCTGATCCAAACCGCCCTCTTTCTCTCTCTTAACGTTATGCCTAGCAATCTTCGTTCGATCGCTCTTTGCGCGGTCCTTAACTCATTCTCAAGTCTCTGCCCCATATGTCAGCACTAGCAAAATGCACTGATTGCACACCTTACTTTTCAATAATAATGGTAAGCTTCCAGTCAGAAGCTGGCAATGTCTGTCGTATGCGATCCAACCTATTTTTATTCTTCTGTGAATTTCCTTCTCATGATCAGGGTTCCCTGTGATTAACTGACCTAGGTAAACGTACTCCTTCACAGTCTCTAGTGGCCGACTGGCGATCCTGATCTCTTGTTCCTTTGCCCGGTTATTTATCATTATAGTCAACTTCTGCATATTAATATTCAACCCCACTCTTACACTCTCTCTGTTAAGGTCTCCAATCATTTGTTGTTACTCGTCTGCATTGTTGTTGAATAGAACAATGTCATCGGCAAACCGAAGGTTGCTGAGATTTTTGCCGTCGATCTTTACTCCTAAGCCTTCCCAGTTTAATAGCTTGAATTCTTCTAAGTACGCAGTGAATAGCTTTGGAGAAATTGTCTCCCTGTCTGACCCATTTCCCTATAGGTATCTCCCTGCTTTTCTTGTGTAGAATTAAGGTAGCTGTAGAACCTCTGTATATATCCTTACGCGAAGGACGAGCCAGTAAGACGAGAAACTATTTACAGATTATATTTACAACAATGGTTGCAGCGAAGACCGGTCAGATTCACAGCGCGAGCCCAGTTCGTTCTTCCTCCTCTTTTCTGGAGTGATGGCGCCCACGCACCTCGTTCAAACAAATACCACAGGCATGTAGCAATATTTTTCAAGCTTTTTCGTAAGCGTTCTGTAGTCCTTGATTACGTAGTGCCTCTAGACTGATGGTATCTCTACTTAATCAAATGCATTTTCGTAATCTATATAAGCCACATAGAGAGGCTTATTGTACTCTGCAGATTTCGCGATAACCTGATTGATGACATGGATGTGATCCATTGTAAGGTGTCTCTTCCTGAAGCCAGCCTGTTCCCTTGGTTGACAAAATCCAGTGTTGCCCTTATTCTACTGGAGATTATTTTGGTAAATATCTTATATAATACTGGGAGCAAGCTAATGGGCCTATAATTTTTCAATTCTTTAACGTCTCCTTTTTTGTGGATTAGTATAATGTCTGCATTGTTCCAGTTTTCTGGCACCCTTGCAGTCGATATACACTTCGTATAAAGAGCCGCACGTTTTCCAAGCATTATGTCTCCTCCATCTTTGATTAAATGGACTGTTATTCCACCTTCTCCTCCCGCTCTTCATCGTTTCATGTCTCGCAGCGCCCTTCTGACCTCATCGCTAGTTATAGGAGAGTTTCTGTATCCTGTTAATTACTGTTTCTAAGTGAGGTATGGTGACTCCCCTGGGTACTGTATACAGGTCAGCTTAGAATTTTTGCGATGCTTTTACTGTATCTTCGAGATTGCTTATGATATTATCCCTCCTATCATTTAGTGCATACATCATGACTTGTCCTATGCCAGGTTTTTTTTTTTTACTGATTTCAGACTGCGTTCATTTTTTTACGGCTTCTTCAGTCTTTCACATGTTATAGTTTCGAATATCAGTTATTTTCGCCTTCTGGCTCAGTTTTGACATTTCCACGAATTGCGTAACGATGTGCGGCCGCCAGTCCCATACAAATGCGTAGAGCGGAGGACTCTGCGATTCTAGACGTACTGCGCTCACCGAGAAAGGTTAGAAAAACACCCACATAAGCACAGCAGAGAAGTGGCTACGTGAGGCGGTTCGACCGATAACTGTAGAAGCGTCATTCAAAGCAAGTAATTATTCTCCACTTCCGGCGGCGTTTTCTCTACTTCCTTTTTAAATAAAAGATGTTGATCCATAAATATTCTCATAAACAACGGTTAACATTTTTATTATTCGCTTTTGCTTGCAGTTTGGTTGTTGCGTTGGCTCTCTCCCTTAGTAGATCGCTTAATTTCTCAACACCTTGCGATTTTTGTTTCCGGTTTCCAATTTTGCACAAAAAGTGCTATACAACTAGGGAAAACAGACGAGGTAACTGGCGACAGTCATCTTGCTCATGGGTTTAAGGGTTATTGCAGGGTTTCATGATGGATGCTCTTTCACATCATTTTATTTCCCACCTTATCTAACCCACATCACGTGTGTATGGTTCCGTGCATCTACCAGCGTCGCGGCGAGCCGTAACTCAAGGAAATAATGAAGCAAAGGGAATAGTTAAACGCAATTGGTGTTTTCTCCGGCCGCAACTCGTTCCATGAGAGTACAGACCAGCTGAGTACCAGCCGCATCCCTCTCCTGGTCCCAGGATCAGCCTAAACAAAGAAGGTTGAACTAACAAAAGCAACAGCTATGCGCGTGACGGTTGAATAGATGGTGACAACTGAGCGCATATCGAGTTAATCGCGCGGGTGCGGAATCTATGAGAAAACTTTCCTTCACATTACAAGAGATGCCGTTAACTACCAGCATCTAAAAGGAGTGAAAAAGGCAGCATAAGGCTGACCGATGAACAGCTGCCAAGTCTCAACATAATTCTGGCGGCGCTTTAGGAATGTGTGAGGAGTGGTGGCGTGAGTGGGGAAGGGGGGGGGGGGGGGTATGCCACTTGATTTCGGGGGGGGGGGGCCCGGGCCCCCCGGGCCCCCCCCTGGGTACGTGCCTGACCTACCTGCCGCGAAGTATACCTGGAATGAGGCAAAGAATGCCACGCATTTATACGCATTTCGTTCGCGTGCCAACGTTCGTTCATGTTAGGCAGCGGGTCGTGCACGAAAACGCGTCTGTTGAAACCAGAGCTGTTGCACGGCGCTCTCCCTTTATCTCTATACAGGGGCGATATATTTTTGAAGCGCCACAATCCCCGTTGCCGGAAGTATGCCTGACACTCCAATCTGTGAAAGCACAGACTGTGCCGACTGCATCGCAATGCGTCCAGTGGCGCGCAGGTGAACTCGCGTGAAGTTCGCTCCTACTGACGCGCTCTATAGCAACGAAGAATAAACTCATAAACGCAGAAGAAGCCATAATGGAACGCTGCCCTACGTCGCTGGCGTTGAGCGACAGCGACTTCATACCTAAAAGCAGGCCGAGGCGTCCGGCGCTCACACGTCCTGCTCGAGGGGCAGTGATTGATGCTCCTGCAAGTGGCTGCAGCGGGGAAAGAGCCATATAGATACCCGCCTATACGGTTCAGAGGGCAGCGAGAAGGGAAGAGGTGCAAAGGAAACTTGGTAAACGAAACGAAAGTAATTGAAGAAATACCAAAAGTTAAGAATGGTGGTGGGGCGGTTGGTACACGAAAGTGGGGATGGGGCGGGTCGAATGAAGAATACGCAACTGGTGCTGTAAATATACGTCTTTTTGTTTGTTTGTTTTTTTTTTTTACTTTGGACGCGGGCTCGCCGCACTATCCTTCAGCGTCTTAGATTGCGAGCTCTATTACTTTTTGCGAGCTTTCACCGCTCTGCACGCCGTGGGCTACCGCGACCAAAGACGTATTCCCACACCAG
This sequence comes from Dermacentor albipictus, assembly GCF_038994185.2. NCBI lineage: Eukaryota > Metazoa > Arthropoda > Arachnida > Ixodida > Ixodidae > Dermacentor > Dermacentor albipictus. Next base: position 244,676,438 of record NC_091821.1, on the reverse strand, counting down.
GCCACTCCATGGACGTACTAACCATTGTGCAGTGCATACGGTCAAAACGAACGAAAATGAGAGACTATAGGTTTAATTACATACAACTGGAGAGGTTAATCCAGCAACATGTTTGCCTTGCTATTTCGGATGGTCACGACGGAAGGTGAAAAATCAGCAATTCCTTTACTGCGACCACAGCAAATTCTCAGAGTGAACACAGCCATCTTGCTAACTGCTTGCTTGTTCCTCAAATAATGTCGCCATCTTCGCAGAAAAAAGCAAAAACAACTTTGCGGTGCGCACGAGGTATAGTCTTCATCCGTCAGAGTGTGCTACTATATTCTAGTGCATTCCAGCACTAAAGTTTGTCCAATTCAATCCCCCATCGCAGTGCGGCCGCAGTGGCCGGGATTCGATCCCGCAATCTCGTGCTCAGCAGCCTAACACCATAGCAACTGTGCAACCACGGCGGGTTGACGTCACGAAAATCAATCAAAATGAACCCGCTACATGACGGCGTAGGGACACAGACAGTAAACACACTGCAACTTGTCTTTCAACTCGTTTGACTACAACACTTCTTAATTATTATACATATTACATATTATTCAGGCTTGCACCGCATAATCACGTGTTTCAAGATGCGTGCGAGACGTATTAAATGTCATTATGTCACTGGTGTTTTGGCTTTTCGCGCACTGGTTTGCCGAGTGCGATTATGCATACTGCGTCTGAAACGCATAATACGTGATTAAGAGGCACATTACGGGACCTCGTAGCCACATGCAGCCAGCCAGAGCTTAAGAAGTACTGACAATTTACTTTTTTTATGCGAAAGCATATGTCCCATTACGCAAAAATCCGGCGTCGACATCGGCGACGTGACCGAGCGATAGATAGATAGATAGATAGATAGATAGATAGATAGATAGATAGATAGATAGATAGATAGATAGATAGATAGATAGATAGATAGATAGATAGATAGATAGATAGATAGATAGATAGATAGATAGACAGACAGACAGACAGACAGACAGACAGACAGACAGACAGACAGACAGACAGACAGACAGACAGACAGACAGACAGACAGATAGATAGATAGATAGATAGATAGATAGATAGATAGATAGATAGATAGATAGATAGATAGATAGATAGATAGATAGATAGATAGATAGATAGATAGATAGATAGATAGATAGATAGATAGATAGATAGATAGATAGATAGATAGATAGATAGATAGATAGATAGATAGATAGATAGATAGATAGATAGATAGATAGATAGATAGATAGATAGATAGATAGATAGATAGATAGATAGATAGATAGCCTCCGTGCTGTATCCTGAATGCTAACGCATTAATACTGGCATGCGTCAGAGCGCCCTCAATAATTTACCAGAACGCTTGTTACTGCGAACCATACTAAAACTGGTACAGCGCAACACACAAAGTAAAAACCAAGCCGAGCCGGCCAGATAAAATAGCAGAGCGCTGACTTCCAACTGGTTTATTGGCAAGTTACACGAAACATATAGCTACAAGAAAGCATCAAGACATGTCACAACACTTCACAAAACGTCACACTGATAGAAGGCTACCCCATCATGAGTCACAGAACGCGCAATTCAGTCATGTAGGAATGTAGGAATGTAGAAATGTCATGTAGGAACTTAGGAATTCACTGTCGCGACTGTGGATGTAAGCCGAATTTTGAAGGGCTAAAAAAGTACCGATCACAACTTACTCGAGAGATCATTGAAGCTGATCTCAATTCCGCTTTCGAGGACAGACGCCGCAAGGCAGCTTCGACACCTGGCACGCAGTCTCAGACTGACCGAGTGGAACTCGCCAAACTTACGTCTTACACGACTGCATCGACTAAACCCCTCCCTGCAACTCCGACCTCCACTCGGACTTCCTCGACGTGAAGCTACGCTTCTCTGTCGCCTTTGGTTAGGAGTTGCCTTCGCAAAGGCATACTCTACATTAATTGGAGTGACTGACAATGGAGCATGCGAAGTCTGTGGCACGGAAGAAAACATCAACCACCTGCTGTGCCACTGTCCACGATACACCCCTGAGAGACAAGAACTTGCCAAAGCTTTTCAAAAACTGGACAATCGGCCGCTTTCTTTGCAGGTGCTGCTGGAACACCGCCCCCATCACCCGTCGGCCCATAAAGCGGTGAAGGCACTTTTGTGCTTCTTAAAGACGACGGGCTTGTGCCACCATCTGTGACTATTGATGCAATTTCTGTAAGGCCACACACGTCAGCGAACTCACCGCAATTTCATTCTTTCCTTCCCTCCTCTCTCTCCCTGTTATCTTTGCTTCCCCTTTCCCATTTCCCCGGTGTAGGGTAGCCAACCGGACGTTATTCTGGTTAACCTCCCTGCCTTCTACTTATCTCTTTCCCTCCTCTCATATATAGCAAGGGCTGGCAGCACGTGCGTTAGTGCGCCATCTTTGTGCCTATCTCCACATGAAGTAAGATTTCTTTATCAGTTTAACCTAATATGACAGAATTGCGCGTTCTGTGACTAATGATGGTGCAGCCTTCTATCAGTGTGACGTATTGTGAAGTGTTGTGACATGTCCTGATGCTTTCTTGTAGCTATATATTACGTGCAACTTGCCAATGATCCAGCTGGAAGTCAGCGCTCTGTTCCTTTATCTGGCCGGCTCGGCTTGTTTCTTTCTTTGTATGTTGCGCTGTACCAGTTTTAGAATGCAATACCAACTCGCTCAATCCTCAACCCTAGTGTACTGCGAACCAGTTTCGGCTTCGGTACCCAGGAGGTGGATGATGCGTCTTGAAGGTACGATGCATCAGGTCGTTCCTGCAATCGATGAGGCTGCTGGACGCGGACACATCAATAGCTGCATTCTGACGGGGCGGAATGCAAAAACGCTCGTGTACCGTGCATTCGTTGCACGTCAAAGAACCCCAGGTTGTCAAAATTAACCTAAAGCCAGTGGCGGTGATAGAAGGCGAAGTGATTCTCGTAGAGACCACTGTTCCTGGTCCTCAACTGATGATCCTCAGTTGAACTCAATGTTCAACTGAGGATGCTAGTCAAACTAGCCCTGGGAATCCCCAAGAACACCGATACAGAGCTCCTGCTGAAACTGGGGGTTGTGGGGATGCGCGACTCTCGCGCCTCCCCTGATAGCTTGTTTTCCCGCATAGCCCCGTCTCCGTGCGGCGTCGCCGCGTGGGCCGCGGCGTTGGAGTGGTACAAGCGTGGTGCGAGAGATGGCGCGAGCGTCGCGCCGCTGCGGAGATTACTTGGGCGCCGGGAGGAAGGCGCTTGCTCTCTTGGGTTCGAGACAGGAAGCGTGCCGCACGTGCAGCAACCCTCTTCCCCGGCGGGTCGGCGCGCGGCGGGGGACGTCTCCCGCGAGCGCGCGGCGACCGATGCATCTGCGAGACCGCCTCGCGTGGCCGCCTTCGAACGCGCCACGATTCGCGTGACTATACACGCGAACGACCAGGCGTTGGGATCCAGCATGGGGCGAACATATTCGCTCGCGAGGACGCGGTGAGTCGGACTTCTAGATTTGTCGCGCGCCCATCGGCATGTTTTGTGGATAGCAACTCGGCTAGCAGGCATTGATGTATGAAAGGTGCAATAAATGCCCTTGTGATTGTTTGCACTACTGTGTTGTCGTTCCTTTGTCCCAAGAGTACGGTGTGAGAATCCCAAACCAGACCCCACAGGGTACACAATACAGTTGAAGAAATCGCCGAAGCTCAAGAACGGGCTCAACGGACAAGACTCTCTGGAACCAAACCAGGTAGAGAAATCCTAGCCAAACTAGGTCATGACACCACAGTAATGGAGAATCTATATCAAAGCGTTCCGACGGACACACGCAACTCCTACACGGTTCGCCCACCCCCGCGGAACATGAACCCCGCGCACCATCAACCCAGAAGGCTGACACGCGGATTGTTCATCCTGCGCGAAATACGTCATAAGAAGATCTTAGCCTGTTTCGTAGACGCGGCACAGTACCCGACCAGGAAGGCCTTCGTTGCCAGCACGATCAATAAGCAAGGTCAAGTCACAAACGCTCTCACAGTGAAGACCCACAAGTCCGAGATAGCAGAAGAGGTCACCATCGCACTCGCGCTCACAGTCCCGACCACCACCCACGTCTACAGCGATTCACGCTCGGCCGTCAAAGCCTTTCAGAAAGGAGCATTTGCAAGCCAAGCAATACAAATAATCAATAGATCCGCACCGCTGCAGCATCACACCATCTGCTGGTTCCCGGCACACCTCGGAGATATCGAGGACGCCCCTCGCAATCTCAATGAGATGGCTCACAGCTCCACGTATAACGAGATAACAAAGCACTTTTATCTAGACCGCAGAATATACAGCACACCTCACAATAAGGTCACCAGGCCTCAAGCCCTCAAGTCCAGAATACTTCAAACAAACACGTACCCCACGCAGAACAGACCACATCACTACATGCCTGACCTATACAAAACATCATATTGCGAAAATTGCCATAGCACACTAGACGTGCATCACTTGCTCTGGCCGTGTGGTCGGACCCACGCAAACAAGGATCAAGACTCCGCCAGGCTACAAGAAGCATTACGCAGCACGGACCTGGCGGAGCAGCTCTGGGCCGTCCAGCGAGCCCACGATGCGGCCAGGGAGTTACAACTCCCAGTCCCAACGTGGGAGCAGCCCGCTCTATGGGACCTTGCGTCCCGTAGCTCGCAGGACCTTTCATTAAAGTTATTCCATTAATCCATCCATCCATCTTGAAAGTGATCTGCTTTGGGGGAACGCTCTAGGTGGGCCGACGGCTCGTAGCTTTGCTTGTGCTACGCTCTCGCCGCCCAGTTTGCGTTAAAGCGATAGACAGCACATAGGTCACTTCACTCGCTGCTGCTGCCGCGCTTCCTCACGCCAGGGTTGTGACAGCGAGTGTCCGCGGTCGTCGAGTGTGATGTGTTCATGTATGCCTGTGCGCGCTGACGCCATGCTTGTCAATTTAGTTAGTAAGCGAATGTTTACAAGTTTATACGGCCGATAAAACTACTATCCTTACTTCGTATGGCTGTCTACTAATTTGCTATCGCAATCGATGCATCGCCCGAAAGGCGATGCATCGATTTGCATCGATGCATCGATTTGCATCGTTTGCATCGATTTGCCCTTTACATGGAACGCCTTTCGGGCGTTTCATGTAAAGGGCGCCGAGACTACGTCACGCATTGTTCGCCTTTTGCCCAACCTCCTATTAGGCTATGTCTGAGGAAAGAAATAAAAAGCTGTTCAGATTGTACTTAATGTTTCATTTATTCTCTCAGAACCTTCGCTTAGAGATCATATATTTTGCGTGTGGTTGAGCATAATAGTTCCGAATAAAAAATAAAATAAGGTGGTTCCCAATGCTTTCGATATATCAATACCGCAGCTTTTTTTTTTTTTCGAGCGCATATTGTTCAACTGAGAGAGACTGGTAACATTAAAAAACTATGCAGATCTAGCGCACATATTGAAATCAGTGTGAAGCTGTTAATGAAATGTGCCGCTCTTCAGTGAACCTCTCTGACGCCAACCTGGGTCACTGGGTATCATTACAACAACAAGCCCATTTCATTCCTGCGCGTTTGACGCAATAAACAAGTGGCGCGCGTGCATCTGCTCTCGCGCGCCCGTGCAATGTGGCAACTTTTATATTGGCTTGCATTCCTTCATTTCTTCTTATTTATTTCAAATGCACCACAGCTTCTAGGCCAATCCCCAGTTGTGTTTATGCCATAACATGGAAATCATCATCAACACGCGGCGATCATCTCAAAGAAGTAGTCGGCGATTAGGACGCTAGAAATATATAAACGTGCGGTCGGGGCCCAATCGTTAGGAAAGCCGGCATAGAAAGGTTATAAATGTTTGCTTCATTAAATTAATTCTGCCCTTGATGACGTATATTTGTTTCAATGAAGATATTCAGGTATCGCTTGTTTTATCACTTAGTAATTCCGAGGAAACTAAGGCCAGCAGCTTGGACAACTATAAGGATAGTAAAGATGGTAGTGCTGCCCTGCGTGAGAGCTATTCGACAAGACATCTGCAGCACCCCGCCAGGCAACAGCCACACTCAGGAAATTCAGGGAGGGTTCGCAAAGAACGATTCTCTTTCAAATGAAAGCCGATTCAACTCCAGTTGACATCTACGTCATGCGAATCATGCTTGGTTTGGCAGAGAATGGTTGTTATGAATCATAGAAGTGTTCTGCAGAGAATGGTTACCGTATATACTCGTGCAAGGACCATCCTCGTTTAAAGGTCGCATCACCACTTTGGAAGGCAACATTTTGGGGGAAAGTTCTAAACATCCCGCCGGAAAGCGAGGTTAGTTCCGTTGCCGCTAGATGACGCTAGCTGCTTCTCTGTCGAGTAAGAGGCGATTGGAGGATTGGTGGAAGAAAAGTAGGGAAACTACAAAAAACGGAGACGTACAAAAGCACAGTTCGAAATAGGGGATCAGAAAATTTGGGCGGGGTAGTTCATAGTGTTTTTTTTTCCTCTTTTTTTATTGTTTAGCCTGGGTAGGACATTAAGCAGTATAATAGCAAGAGCTTGGTGGCGCAACCCACCACCCCGTTCCAAAGGGGACGCTCATAACATCCATCCATCCATCGACGCCGCTCAGGCCGGCGCCACCACGCCATTTTTCTTTGTGTGGAGCGTCGTCTCGGCAGCGTTGGCAGTTTCCGGTCAGATCGGTAGCATTTCGCCTCCAGAGAAGGGAGCCCTGTTTAGGTCAACGCTGGTCAGGGACGATGGGCCGGTATCTGACGTCGTTCATACTGCAGTGTTGTGTAATTTGCGCCTCTCTCAACCTCTGCTACAGTTGCTCAAGTAGTACGAACCTTTAGTGGGCCGTCGTTCGTGTAAGAGCCGCACCCAGTCAAGATTCTAGGAAAAAAGTGCGGCCCTTACACAAGTATATACGGTAATGCGGCAACGTGTGTATCCTATGGGTTTGTCTTTCTATGTATGTATGTATGTATGTATGTATGTATGTATGTATGTATGTATGTATGTATGTATGTATGTATGTATGTATGTATGTGTGTGTACGTATGTATGTATGTATGTATGTATGTATGTGTATGTATGTATGTGTGCGGGCACATAATCAGTGGTCCCTATCGCACACACGCAGTGGCACTGGGTATGTGCCGGTCTTGCGTTACTGGGATAATCCTTTTGCGAACTGATGGGATTGCAGCGCACAGTGTTGCCTGTTGTAGTGATACCCAGTGCACTAGGTTGGCGTCAGAGAGGTTCACCGAAGAGCGGCACATATCCACGGGCCAACAATTTTTTTGGTTTCGTCTACCTTCTGGATCTGCCCGATTTTCACAATCCAATATCTTTGTGATCGGCCCACGAGAACGACCATTTCGTCGCCAGGTAGCCGTTGGAGAAAACTTGGTTGAACTCGCCGAGAATGCTTCGCATTAGAACATGATAGTAAAGCAGGCGCAAAGAAAAAATAATAAAGCTGCTATACGAACATTTTTATGGCGCATATTGCAAGCACTATACAATCAACAAATCGAAAATAATTTGCTTGCTCGTAAATTTTTCTTTAAGTGCCGACTCTCCGTTGCCATCGCAATGAAACGGCCTTGGCCTTGACTACGCAGACATTATAGTAGAAAACGAGCAATTTATAGACATGGCATTATAATGATAATTAATCTTGTGCAAGAGCTCATCTGACTTTGCAGTGACAACATACAGTGCGCTGTAGATGCTTCCTTATGACGAAACAGCGTCTAACGCGCGCAACGCATTTATTCCGCTCATGACAGCTAAATCGGCAATGAGTCACATAAATTGTTTAGTACAAAATCAGAAATGTCGCAATACCAGCGCCCGCAAACAACCACCCACCCAGTAGCGTCGGAAGACTGAGGGTGGAAAGAACGATCGGAAGGGTGTTTGAGCATGTGGAACGCCACTCGGGTTGGCGTCGAACAGATACCGCGGTTTCGCATCTCGCTCGCGGCCTTTTCGCACTGTGGCGTCGACTGCTCAGCTTGCAGCTCCCAACACTGCGCAGCGTACGTCCATGATGAAGAAATTACGGCCACTGACCAAGTCAAGGTGAAAAAACACACAGAGACGTTTCGGGACCCGTACGGGTTCCTTGAACATCCAACAAGCTGAGAAATCAGCTTGTTAACGTAAAGGATCAGCTTGAAAGCAAGAATTATCCCGGTGTCATATACAAGATACCATGCGCAGACTGCAGTTGCAGCTACATCGGTGAAACGGGCAAGTTCACGAGAAGATTAAAAGAGCACCAAAGGGATGTCTCCAACAAGAAAAAAGTATCGAACGCCCTTGCTGAACACGCCGATAATCACAGTCACCGCATCGATTGGGAAAACGCTGTCATAATAGCTATAAGGAAAAGAATTCGATGGCGCGACTCTTGTTAGAATCTTTATTTATTCAAACTACTGACAACAATATCAACAGGACTGATGGGAATCTTCCTGCTAACTACACCCGTTCCCTACGTCACATTTTGCCATAAAAACGACTTGCGGCTTTTGCCCGCTTTTTAGTGTGATCAAGGAACCCGTACGGGTCCCGAAACGTCTCTGTGTGTTTTTTCACCTTGACTTGGTCAGTGGCCGTAATTTCTTCATCATCATGTTACCTGACCAGACGAACTTTCGTCGAACTCTTGACTATAGTGTACGTCCATACCGCCGCGTATACGGTGCAGCTCGTTCACACGGCCTCGCAAGCAGCCTCTGCGGCCGTGCAGCGCCACAGAGACCAGCGAACAGGAAACCACGGGATTCGGTTGCGCTGCCAGCCGGCCTCGCATGGATCGTACACCTGCGCGTGTGAATGGCCCACCAATTTGAGAACGCCCGCTTGCTGCCCGGGCGCTGTCTAGCCAGTATTGTCTGCTCAGAGTACTCAAGGAAATGGTGATGAAGGGCTGAAAGAATGCAGAAGAAAATGGTTCTTTTTTTTCTTTTTTGGCGGTTCATATGGACGTACGCAGTGAATGAAACTGGTTCAAACGTATTGTTGGGCTACTTGGTTTGTCATGGCTTGCAGATGGCATTAGAGAACGCGACAAACAAGCAATGAACGCTTTGTTTTCAACCCCCCCCCCCCTCCTGTCTCCTTGCTTGTCATTCGCGTTCTGTAGCGCTGTTTGCAAGCCTGTAAGTAAAATTACACCCACACGTGCATTTTCAGTTGTCTAAAGCTCACACGTTTACAACTCTCAAAAGCGTTGTTTTTAATAGAGGAACAGCCTCATTTAGGGCGTAATTCACAGCATTACACCCCTGGCAGTGTTAATCCACTGCTGCGCCCTTCTTGCAGTGTAGTTCATTTCACTTGGAAAACAATACATTGTAGTCTTCTGTCATAGTGTCCACTAAGAAAACATAAATAGCACATTCGGCGGCATCACTGCATTCCTGCATGCTTCGTTCAGGAATAAAATTAGGCCTTAAGCACTCACTTCACTTACAGTACATTGTTCACCATGTAACCTTCCCTCGTAGGGTTCACTAAGTAAGCAAAAATAATAGTAACATATTTTCGCGACATGTGCACCAGCACTACGACGCGAAAGTGACTTAAGCATCGCTAATTATCGTCACAGTGTAAGTTTAACGAAGCTAATTACGTACACCAAGCGGGCACGTAATGTTCAGCAAACAGCAGGAAAGTAGACAGGTGGCACGTGTCGACAAAAACAAATGACAAATCTAGGGTTATTACGTGCCAAATCCACGATCTCGTTATGAGGCAAGTAGCGGGGTGGTGGGGGGATCAACCAGATGGGGTTTTTTGAACGTGCGTATAACACGAGCGTTCTTGCAATTCACCCCCATCGAAATTCGCGAAATGGTGCCGCCGCGAACGGGTTCGCACCCGCGACGATCCGCCTCAGCGCTGCCGTGGGCGCCTCTTGCCGCCGCGGCAGCAGGCGTCGGTGTACATGCATGCAGTGCTGCCAGAGAACACCTGTGGTGCCTCGGCGGCAGTCTTGTTCTGACATCATTGTTCAGTTTTTCGACTCTTCCGTAGCCGCCCGTCACAGGAGCAGTCGCCAGTGTCGCGTGGTTGGTTACGACTGTGCCTGCCCAAATTCGCATGAAGTGTTACCGCTTCGTAAAGAAGGGATACCAAATGAGATGACACGATTGCTGGATGCGGTTCATGTCGTGGCAGCAACTGCTTCTTTGTTTGTGCGTGTGTGTGCGTACGTCTTGAATCGATCAAAATCGCTTTGTAAAACGGGAACACATGAGAGGTCGCCGCAGTTTTGCGCGGCGTTCCGACTCTAGACTTTGTTGATCGCGTTTGATTCACATATTTTTTTTTTCGATTGTACAATAGAAGCGGGATTGACTGATGGTCTGCAGGCTATTCTAGAGTACACGTCAGATATCTTCGTTTGGGATGTTAAATCGAACACAAACAATGTACTGCCTGGAGCCTGACAATTTGACCTCAAAAATAGAGTGCATATATAAACAATGTCAAGGATGCGTTCAAAGCTCCAGAATTATTATGTCGGAATGCGAACATGATCAAAAATGGTAGGCCACCCTAACCTTTGACTCAGGTGACTCTTTTAGTGGCACTCGCACCTCGGCGTTGGTTTTCCTTAGGTTAACTTTGGGCGAACGCAACGCACGAACCTAAGTCGGAGGCGACTGTTTTCCATTAATTAGCCGGTTAAATATCACGTCACTTTCTTGTATGTGACGTCATTAGGGACGTCATTACTCCCGCTTTCTACTTCTGGGTTTCCAGGAATTTCTTCAAAGTTGTGCTCACGCGGCGAGTCTGTGAAGTGCATGATTCTATGCTTTGGTGTGCGGTACTCAATAATTAATAATTAATTTTAATTATTACAGACATTTCAGTAACTCAACTTGTAACTAAACTTATGCTCTGATATCATATCTATAATGAGACCCATGAATTGTGTATGTACTATTTTTTTCTATTTTTTTCTGATTTATTTTGAATTTCCTCCCAGGTCGTGTCAGGATGTGAACCGGAATGCTGCACAAAAAACAAGAGTGGTACTCGTTGCTCATGCCACTAAAAAGCAACGAAGGGTCTTTCCAATTATTTATCAGAAGGAAAGAAATCTACGTATGAAATCACGGTATAACTTTAGTTCTGGAACTCTTGCGTGAGCATTGTAATTGTCACTTGAAAGAGTCTAGATACGTTGCGTAAGTAAAACAGACATTTCTTTGTCTTTTTCCGTTAAATCACTGCGCTAAGGCTGGTACGACAACTGTATGTCGCATACATTATATGAATTTCTCATAGCACATTTTTCTACTGTACACTGTGCTTTAAGCAAGCAAGCTAGGGATACGAAAAACGTTACTGCACAGCTTGAACATGCCATTAGGTCCTCAATTAATGTAATTTCACAGCCCGTTATATGAAGACTGTAACAGCCGCAGCGTGTATACACTTGACATTGATCCAAGGTCAACACTCGGACTTCACGTTAATATGTCTACTTGTAAACATTTGCACGAAAAAAATATTTCCTCATACATGTTTTATTTATTGCTAGTTCAGCTAATTTCACTAAAAGTTAATTCAGCTAAGGATCGCCCTTTGTTTCTTTGCGGATTTCACCATGCCGACGCTTGTCTTCGTCCCCTGGGCACAACTTCTCTGGCGCAGTAAAGGTGCTCAGCGTCTTCACAACGTTACTTTTGAGAAAGAAATTCTCAGAGCCTGTGAAAGGCTGAAAGCACACTATTATTGCAGCGAGCGGAATGATCACAAGAGAGAGAGAGAATGAAAAGGAAAGGCAGGGAGGTTAACCAGATATGAGTATCCGGTTTGCTACCCTGCACTGGGGATGGGGGATAGGGGTTAGAAAGATGGCAGAGGAAAACTCTAAAAAAATGAAAAAAAAGACACGCACACATGAATGCGCACACGCAAAAGGCGTTCCAGGTAAAGTCGTTCACACAGGCCGGTAGATCGTAAAAAGCGCAATATCGCTTGCACGGCCTTCTTCTGTGACGGTAGGTCCTTTCGATGTTGTAGAATTATTTTTTCGGATAGCGGTTGGTCATCCAGTTGGTCAAGTTCGTGGCGAAGGCATGCCCTCTGGGAACTGTACTACGGGCAGGCACACAAGATATGGCCAATTGATTCTTCAAGGCCGCAGTGGTCACAGGTTGGGCTGTCGGTCATCCCTATGCGGAATGCATAGGCTTTAGTAAAGACAACGCCCAACCAAAGTCGATATAAAAGCGTGGCGTCTCTACGGCGAAGCTGTGATGGCGCTCGAAGATTTAGTGTGGGATCAAGTGAGTACAGTCGCGTGTTTCTTAAATGTGGCTCATTCCATTGCGACGCGGTGCACTGCCGAGCAAGTAGGCGGAGCTTCCGTGCTGTGTCAGTTCTAGAAAGAGGAATTGGAACGTGGCGCTCCTCAGTATGGGCTGAGCGGGCAGCGTGATCCGCCTGTTCATTGCCGATAATCCCGCAATGACTTGGAAGCCACTGAAAGGTTATTTCGTGGCCTGCATCACTTGTATGTTGTAACATTTCTGTAATATGGAATATTAGCTGTTCGTGCGGTCCGCGTCGTAAAGGTGACAGTAGAGACTGCAGTACCGCCTTCGAATCGCAGAATATTGTCCATTTGTGTGGTGGTTCATCAGCAATGTGTTGAAGGGCAGTAAAGAGCGCTGCGAGCTCTGCTGCCGTCGATGTTGTGGCGTGAGTCGTCTTAAATTTGATTGTTGTAGCTTTCGCTGGTATGACGATTGCCGCCGCGGAGCTGCTTGGAAGAACAGATCTATCAGTGTAAATATGCGTAGAATCACGGTAGTTCTCGTACAAATGTAGTAGCGTGAGCTGTCTAGGGGCTGGCGACGATAGATCAGCTTTTTTCGAGATACCAGGTATAGCGAGGTTGATTTTTGGCTGTGCGAGGCACCATGGAGGAATCGAATGTCTCGCAGCCGGGGTGAAACAAGCTGGCAATGATTCATTATATGCGGTTATCGTCTGGCTGAAAGATGTGTGTGGTCTGTCCGTTGTTAGGGAAGCCAGGTGGTGACGGGGAGTCCTGGCCAGATGCCTTATATGTGTCCTGAGTACTTCAATTTCAGTGTGGGTCCTGACAAGGTGGTCTCCAGCGATTGCCATCGTAGCCACTGTTGAAGCACTGTGAGGCAGGCCTAGACAGATCTGGAGCACTTGACCCTGAAGACTTTGTATTGTGCGTACATTTGTTTTACCTGTGTTGCTTATTGCTGGCAAGCTGTATCGCAGAAATCCTAGAAGAAGCACCCTGTACAGTTGCAACATGGCACAGGGCGACATTCCCCAGGTCTTGCCAGCGAAAAACTTGAGCAGGTGACAGATGCCTGTCAACCTTTTTTTTACGTATGATACGTGTGGGCTCCATGACAAGTCCCTGTCGATTATGACACCTAGGAACTTGTGCGATCGGACCCGTCGTATTATTTGGCCATTTATCATTACACTGTAATTGGCCATGGGTTTGCGCGTAAATGGCACTAGTGCGCATTTCTCTGAGGAAATTTCCAGGCCTCGATTACGGAGGTAGATAACAGTTTGTGTGGCGGCTCTCTGAATTCTCGCTCTCAACTGTAGGCGTGTTACTGCAGACGTCCATATGCAAATGTCATCGGCGTACATTGATAGCCTGACTGTGGTTGGCACGTGCTCAAGGAGAGCAATTAGTGTTAGGTTAAATAACACAGGGCTAAGTACACCGCCCTGGGGGACGCCGCGGTAGCTGTAATGTAGAGAAGTATGGCTTCCCTCGGTGCTTACAAAGAAGGATCGCATGGATAGATAGCTCCGTATCCATTGAAACATCCGACCACCCACTCCTACCTCTGCGAGAGCAGAGAGGACGGCTTCATGCGTAACGTTGTCATACGCCCCTTTAACGTCGAGGAATAAAGAAGCGCAGAGACGTTTACGGCATTTCTCATGTTGAATGTAGGTGACCAGGTCGATGACGTTATCGATCGATGATCGACCGCGTCGGAAGCCCGCCATGGCATCTGGGTATAGGTGTCGTGGTACTCCAGGTACCACTCCAGACATCCTAGGACCATCCTCTCCATTACTTTGCCCACACAGCTCGCCAAAGCGATCGGGCGATAGGATGAGAGCTCCAACGGCGATTTGCCAGGCTTCAGCAGTGAAACAAGGCGACTTGTCTTCCAGGTTGTTGGTAGCGTGCCATTTCTCCAAGATTCATTGTACACCTCGAGGAGAACTCCTCTCGCTCGCTCCCCCAGGTGACACAGAGCTCGGTTGGAAATTCCGTCAGGTCCTGGCGCTGATGTGCGGCTACACAAAGCTAATGCTGCCTTAAGTTCGTGGACTGAGAATGGTAGATCCAACCGGTGATCACGTGGTGGCGGACAGCTGCTCGAAGGTGATAGAATGTTGGTAGCTGTGAGTTGGCCGGATAGTCTGGCGCAGAAATCCTCTGCCACTTCAATCTCCGATCTCTTTTGAGAGAGGGCAAGCGCTTTGAATGGGAATCGGTGTACGGGAAGTGTCCGGAGACCGCGCACCGTTCTCCATAGTTGAGATAAAGGCTTGCGTGGATCTAGCGACTCACAGAAGGCAGTACAACGTTGCGAATCGAGCTTGTCTAACCGGCGCTGTATCTTCTTTTGCGTGCGCCTGGCGGTCCGTAGATCGCCCATTGTCTTCGTACGCTGGTATCTTCGTTCAGCACGTCGTCGGATTGCTCGAAGTCGTTCTAGTTCCACATCAAAGTTATTCAGTCTCGAAGAGCATGTGAGAGTACGCATAGTGTCTTGCACCGCGCTCTTGATTGCCTCTTCCAAGTCGAAAGATGGATTGGCGTCGCAGTGTTCTTCCATAATAGATTGAAATTTAGGCCAGTCCACTCTTTGGATCATATCCCTTATTTTGGAAGGGGACAATCCTCTGATCTTGATGTACGTGGGGATATGGTCACTTCCGTGCGTCTTAATGTCCACAAACCACCCTGCGCGTCTGACAAGGCTTCGTGAGACGAAAGCCAAGTCAAGACAGCTGCTGTACGTGGAGCCACGTAAGAAGGTAGGACTTCCATCATTCAGCAGCCAAAGTTCATTACTGGAGGCGAAAGATACTAGAGATCTGCCTCTTCCGTTGATCATCGGACTTCCCCAGAGTGTATGGTGGGCGTTGAAATCTCCAATGATGACCCAGGGATTGGAGGTTGAGGAAAGGATGTCTTGTAGTCTTTTGTAATCAAATCGACTTGACGGAGATAGGTATGCGCCCACAAAAGTAAAGGCCAAGTTCTTTTTCCTTACGTTTAGGCATATATATTGGTCATTGTCATTAGGTGGTACAGGCTGATGAGTGTAGGTGAGGTCACGGCGAATACACACCAAAACCTTACTGTTTTCATAAACAGTTGACGACATGAATAATTCATATCCAGAAAGCCTGATTGTGTTCGATAAGTTCGGCTCGCAAATGAAGATAATGGGAAACATATTGGCGTACACGAAGCGACGGAAATACGAAAGGCGCGCTCTGAGTCCGCGCGCATTCCACTGGAAAATAGCTGCTTGTCGGACCTCTTCCCTAAAAGACCGTGGCTGTGGAGCCATGATCTACTCAAGGGTTGCCAGCAACGGACTCAGAGCGTCCAGTACTTGAAGCGCACTTCTGGCAGACGGTGTGTGCATGTTGCTTAGCAACACGCGACTGGCATTCATTAAAGGCCTAATAAGTGCTATCACTTGCTCATCTGTTTTCCGCGACCCCTCGGATACAGCACCTTGCTGTACAGGGGGCGGCTTCTTGTGCGGCTCTTCTGGCGGTCGTGTACGCGGAAGTGGCGGCCATTCCTTTGTGGAGAGAGATCTGGCAGTATTCTCCCTTCCAACATCGGTGTTCGGAGTGCTGGAAACTTCCGCGGATGATGATGCTTGACGCATTGACTTTTCCTGGAAGCTTGACGTTTTCCGTCGTGAAGACCTTCGACGGTGACGTCGTCTTCGCCGTACTTTCACAGCGGCCTCTTTGTGGGTAGAATTGTCTCTCACCATTTGTTTAAGAATGGTGATCTCTTTCTTGATCTGGGGACAGTCTTTGGAAGAGGCGCAGTGTTCACCCTGACAGTTAGGACACTTCAATGTGGTTGCGCTGCAGTTGTCTTCTGAGTGGGGTTCGGCACATCGAGGGCACACGGCCGAATTTCTGCAGACACCCTTCGCATGGCCAATCTTCTGACAATTGAAGAATTGCATTGGTCTTGGACTAAATGGTCGAACCTGGTGGCGAAAGTGGCCGACCTTCACGTAGGGTGGAAGGATCACAGTTCACAAGACACTAACAAGGCGCCACACCGCCGCGACTACCGATGGCTCCTGGCCGATGCAGGGTGCCTTGTGCGGCGGCGGCGTGCCTGTGTGTGTGAGGGTACTAGCGTGTGTGTGTGATAGATAGGGTGTCCGCGGGCGTGTGAGGCGGGTGCGAGGCTACAAGCGTGTGTCTGTATGGGAGAGAGAGTGCTCGCCAGCGAGCTTGCGTGTGTGTGTGAGGGTAATAACTTGTGTGTGTGAGAGAGAGGGTGCCCGCGGGCGGGCGCATGTATGCGTGCGTGTGAGGATGCTTGCGTGTGTGTGTGAGAGAGAGAGAGGGTGCCCGCGGGCGTGCGTGTGAGAGTGCTTGCCTGTGCGTGTGAATTTGTGAGGCTACAAGCGTGCGTGCGTGAGAGAAAGAGGTGCTAGCCGGCGTGCTTGCGTGTGTGATAGGGTACCCGCGGGCGGGCGCGTGTGTACGTGCGTGTGTGTGAGGGTACTAGCGTGTTTGTGTGCGTGTGTGTGAGGATACTTGCGTGTGTTTGTTTGTGAGGCTACAAGCGTGTGTGTGTGTGGGAGAGAGAGAGGGTGCCCACGGGCGTGCGCGTGTGTGCGTGCATGTGAGAGTGCTTGCATGTGTGTGCGTGTGTGTGCGTGTGTGTGTGTGTGTGTGTGTTTGTGAAGCTACAAGCGTGTGTGTGAGAGAGAGGGTGCTCGCGGGCGGGCGCGTGTGTGTGAGGGTACTAGCGTGCGTGTGTGAGAGAGAGGGTGCCCGTGGGCGTGCGCGTGTGTGCGTGCGTTTGAGGATACTTGCGTGTGTGTGTGAGGTTACAAATGTGTGTGCGTGAGAGAAAGAGAGAGTGCTAGCCGGCGCGCTTGCGCATTTGTGTGAGGGTATTAGCCTGTGTGTGAGAGAGAGGGTGCCCGCGGGCGTGCGCGTGTGTGCGTGCGTGTGAGAGTGCTTGCGTGTGTGTGTGTTTGTGAGGCTACAAGCACGTGTGTGAGAGAGAAAGAGGGTGCTAGCCGGCCTGCTTGCGTGTTTGTGTGAGGGTACTAGCGTGTGTGTGAGAGAGAGGGTGCCTGCGGGAGGGCGCGTAAGTGCTTGCGTGTGAGAGTGCTTGCGTGTGTGTGTGTAGAGAAAGAGGGTGCTAGATGGCGTGCTTGCGTGTTTGTGAGGGTACTAGCATGTGTGTGGGAGAGAGAGGGTGCCCGCGGGCGTGTGCGTGCGTGTGTGCGTGTGTGTGAGGCTACAAGCGTGTTTGTGTGAGAGAAAGCAGGTGCTCGCAGGCGCGCTTGCGTGTGTGTGTGTGAGGGTACTAGCTTGTGTGTGTGAGAGAGAGGGTGCGCTCGGGTGTGCGCGTGTGTGTTGGTGTGTGAGGGTGCTTGTGCGTGTGTGTGTGTGTGGTGTGAGGCTACAAGCGTGTGTGTGTGAGAGAGGGGGGTGCTCACGGGCGTGCGCGTGTGTGTGCGTGTGAGGGTGCTTGCGTGTGTGTGTGAGGGTACTAGCTTGTGTGTGTGAAAGAGAAGGTGCTCGCGGGCGTGATCGTGTGTGTTTGTGTGTGAGAGTGAGGGTGCTGGCGCGTGTGTGTGTGTGAGGGTACTAGCATGGGTGTGAGAGAGAGGGTGCTCGCGGGTGGGCGCTTGTGATTGTGTGTGAGGGTGCTCGTGCGTTTGTGTGTGCGTGTGAGGGTGCTTGCGCATGTGTGTGTGTGTTTGAGGGTAGTGGCGTGTGTGTGGCTTCCGGCTGTGGGTGGGGGTCTTGCGTATGTGTGTGATCGTGCATGTGTGTCATGTGTGTGTGTGAGAGTGCTAATGTGTGTTCGTGCATGTGTGTGAGAGAGTGCTCGTGCGTGCGTGTGTGTGGATGTGATATGGTGCATGTTTGTGCGTGTGTGCACGCGTACGCTTTAGCTCGCTCTGACTTTATTTTTCGACGCAGCGGTGGGATCTGTAGGTTATTTAGTAGTAGATAGGTCCAATTTATTTAAAACTTACTGTGTTTGCTTAATAGATATGGTGTTGGGCTGCCAAGCCGGATGTCGCGGGATCGAATCCCGGCGACGGTGGCCGCATTGCGATGAGGGCGAAATGCGAAAACACCCGTGTATTTAGATTTAACTGCACGTTAAAGAACCTCAGGTGGTCCGAATTATTCCGGAGTCCCCCACTACGGCGTGCCTTACAATCAGATCGTGGTTTTGGCGCGTAAAACTTCATAATTTGATTTGAAGTTATTTAAAATTCGCGGGCTTTTAAATTAACAACGTTAAAGGAGATGTAATTGTGAAATTAAGCCAGCCAGTGTACGCGAAGCATGCCATTTTGAGAGAGAGAGAGAGAGAGAGAGAAACGAAGAGAGAGAGGTAGGGAGGTTAACCACGCCATTTCGATAGAACTCTTGTGCCTGTAGCCATAGTTTCTAGAAACACGTACAGCCGACCGCAAGAACTTTCGGAGCATGGTAGTTCCAGAAAAATTAAATATCATCCTCGCTACACCGGACAGTCTGGAATATGGGTTTGGTATGTGTTTTAGTAGTCGTGCGGAGAATCATTTTCAAATCCAGAGTGGGTGCATTCACTGCGTATTTATTTATTTATTTATTTATTTATTTATTTATTTATTTATTTATTTATTTATTTATTTATTAAAGATCAGGCGATGCCACGCTCTGAAAACACTTGCGGTCGGACGTATGCAAAATTTGCGATGGCGATATGCAGCCATGTTCGAATTTGCTTCCTTTAGTTTGTTTTTTTCTTTTCGCACAAAAATCATTTGTCACAAGTCATATCGAGCGTTGTGCGCTGATGATTTGCGTCAGAAATTTCACATCCAGCAATCCTTGATGGTAACCGCTCCATGCTGGATTGGTGCAGACTTTCATGGATACTACAGCGCTTTTAAGTTATGTGTATTTATTTACTCGCCAAAACCACGGTCTGATTATGAGGCAAGGTGTAGTGGGGTACTCCGGATTAATTTTGAATACCTGGGGTTCTTTAACGTGCACCTAAATCTAAGTACACGGGTGTTTTTTTTTTCATTTCGCGCTTGTTTTACTACAGCGCTGATACAAGAACTTGAGCCTAGACAGGTCGATCGGAAGATCGCTGATTTCATGTGCAAATTCTTCATCCTAGCCTAACTTCCCGGTTCTCATGTGAAAACTAGAGCATTTCCAGGATCGTGCTTCTCTAGAATGAAAATACAGACCAAGTCAACCACGCTCGTTTACTAAACAGAACTATGAACGGTTGCTCACATTGCTCATCTCCTGCCGTTCTGCTTCATACTGTGAAATAGACACTTCTCATGCACTGCGCTCTCAAACGCATGCTTGAAAAACGCAGGCTCAAACGCAGGCTCTGCCCGCTTCCGAAGCTAATGTTGACGGGCATTTTCTTTTTTTTCTTTTTTAATGCTAAAAGTGATTAAACGAACGCACAGCCATTAGCAATACCAATCGTGCTATGTATACTTCCATTTAAGTACTACTACAAGCTTTTATAATTGGTGTAAAATATTCAAGCCTGTCTCACTATTGTGTAGGCCTGACTCCTTTGCGACCATTCGAGCCTCTACCACCATTTTACCACTGCAGGTTTGAATGTGTGCCACTGTTTGCCCACATATCCGACGATATTAAAATTGCTTTAAGCTTTCTTTATGCATTATAAGTGCGTATCATTCTTGTTGACAATGGCTGAAAAATAGAAGTGCAGCATTAAATCCGAATTATTCACAGAATAACAAAACAAACGACCGACAAGCAGTGAATTTTCAATTTAAAATACTTTAAAATACACTGCCATTGCAATTTCATCAAAATGAATGAAAAAAAAACAAAAGCAGAAGAATAAGGACCTCTAATTATGATGTAAACAAACAGTGGTTTATACACCCCCACCTACCGCTTACACCCTCCAGTAGGAGCCAGATATCCCCTCAAAATTTCTTCTGCGCAGGAGGCATTGCCAAATTCCTGAAGGGCGGCAACAGAAGTAAGTATGAAGAAAAAAGAATAATGACGGACTGAACTGTAGTTGACGTCTCCGTAATGCGAAGCATCGAATAATGTAACTGTTGTAAAGAACAGTTACGTATAGCGATTATATGCTGTAATGTTAATACTTCTAATAAATAAGAGATAATGTTTCTAATGGCAGGACAATAAGATTGCAAGCAAACTAAAACGCAGTGGCAAGCCCACGCAGTGGCATTACGGTGTATCCCGGTACATTACAACATGATAAAAGCAGTCAGTGGTCATCTGATTGCGCATTATAAGAAGTGTGGTTGCCGGCCTGAATTCTAAATGCGCGATGTTAGCAAAAAACAGCAACCAATTGACCTGGGACATAATCGAGGTCCATATAATATCTTTTTTGAAAGATAAATGTGTCAGTGCACCATCTGTTTTGCTATCGACAAGGAATTTGCGTAACTTATGTGCTAGCCTATGACTGCAGACGCGTTTACCGCGCGCATGCGCACTGTGTAAGGATGGCCAGCCCCTGTCTATTTTTATGCTTTTCATGTTTTTATGCCCGTTCTAGCCAATTTAAATGTTTGTTTGTCGCAATAATAAATCAGTTGATAACGGCACAACGTGCCGTTTTCCTTGTGCCTTCTCCCGTGTTCGTGTCTTTAGCGCAGTTCCCGACTGAAAATGAACAATCAACTAGCCGATGCTTTCATGTTAATTAACTCCATATATGCATATGACTATTTGTATATATATATACGTACCGAAACTTCGGCGAAGACACAGTGTAGCCCACGATTATAGTGATCAATATGCGATTAAGAGGAAAGACCTACGGCAGATGACAATGTACAGGTCAAAGTACATACATACATACATACATACATACATACATACATACATACATACATACATACATACATACACACACACACACACACATACATACATACATACATACATACATACATACATACATACATACATACATACATACATACATACATACATACATACATACATACATACATACATACATACATACATACATACATACATACATACATACATACATACATACATACATACATACAACCCCCCATCTTTCGTAGCGCCCCCCCCCAAATCAGAATCCAGGATAAATGTCTGAAAACCAAACGTTGGTATAACGAATATAATTGCAAATGTTGCAACAGAAATGCTTGTTGGCCTAGTTGGTGCTTGCTAAAAGACATGTTTTTTGCCGCAATTGAACACTCACAAAAGAAAGACGGTGTTGTCTTTATGTGTCTTTCTTTTGTGAGTGCTCAATTGCGGCAAAAAACATGTCTTTTATAATTGTAAATGAACTCAAGCTGGTTTGATTAGCGGGAAATGTGATTTTTTTTTCGCGTATGGAATAAAAAAACTGGAAGAAGTGAAAAAGAAACGGTGATAAATTTTAACGACGGACGCACATCTCACGTGAGCATTGATATCCAGTAACCTTGGACACTGGCAGAATGCAATAACTGTACACTTTTCGTTTCAACGACAGTGGTGCATATGGACATATGCGCCAGTGGACATATGGGGTAAAAACTTGGACGTTAACAAAGAAACTCGAGAACAAGTTAAAGTTGGTGATGATGACGATGAATCTAGGACGTTGCCCCTTCGGCCATCTGCCGAACTTCTACGCGATTCAACCGAACCCACAACCTTCGCAGGTTGTGGGTTCGGTTCCCACTTGCGGTAAGTTGTTTCTTCATCCACTTTAATTTCCATTAATTTATCGTTTCTTTATTTCATTCATTAAGCACAAGCAATTTCCCCTATGTTGTGCTGGTGTCAGTGTTTGTTGGCTTGATATGACTAATAAATATCGGGCCCATCGGTTAACCCCCTTTCTGCTCGTTCATATATATATATATATATATATATATATATATATATATATATATAGAGAGAGAGAGAGAGAGAGAGAGAGAGAGAGAGAGAAAGGGGGGGGGGGCAGATCGCCTGCGGTAGCCCCCCCTGCCCACACACACGCGCACTTTAGAAATAGTTGGCATGCCATTGTCGAAAAGGTGACCTTTCAGGCTTCTCTTGAGCTTTGGGAACAGGAAAAAGTCTGCTGGGCCCGCATCGGGGCTGTACAGTGGCTGCGGCAATGTTACAACCTCTATCCGGGCCAGGTAGGTGGTCACAGCAAAGGCAGTGTGGGCTACAACGTTCTCGTGGTGGAGCTTCCAGCGATCAGCAATATCCGGTCGTTTCCGTTTCACGGCTATGTGAAGGGGGTCGACTTCTTTGTAGAACGCGGCGTTGACGGTTCGTCCCGAAGATACAAATTCTTTGTGGACCACCCCACGCTTCTCAAAAAAGACAATAAAGATTGTCTTTACCTTAGACTTCGACATTCTCGCTTTCTTGGGGCGCGGGGAGTTCGCGATGTGCCGCTCCCAACTTTGGCGATTGATTTCGTGGTCGTGCTGGAACGCCCATGATTCGTAGCCTGTTATTACGGCGTCTAAAAAGTCCCGTTCAATTTCTAACTGCGCCAACATCTCACGGGAAATGTCAACTCGTCGCTGTTTTTTTTCATATCACTCAACACTTAATTTTGGCACCAATTTCGAACAAACGTTCCGCATGTTCAAATTTTCAGAAATAATCTTGTGAACCGTTGTTCTGCACATTTGGCGATTGATCTGATACATCAAACGACGATCGGAGTCCAGGAGATTTTTTACCTCGGCCACATTTTTGTCCAAACCACACATTGAAGGGCGTCCAGGTCGCTCCATGTCTTCATTGGTCTCCCATCCGTTCTTGAACTCACTGAACCACCGGAAGACCTCGGCCCTTGACAGGGCGTTGTATTTGTAAGCCTCCTTAACCAAAGCAAGCGTGTCGGAAGCGGTTTTAGTCAGGTGAAAGCAAAATTTAATCGTGTACCACCGCTCCAGCGAACGCTCCATTTTTGACGTTTGCGTCCAAACCGGTTTGGCCCAGAGTTATGAAAACCATCATCAACAACAACAAAGAATTTAACGCTATAAAAACACGACAAATCAGTCTAAATTAGGATTAAATTCTGGGATTTTACGTGCTAAAATTACGATTTGATTATGAGGGATGCCGCGGTGGCGGACTCTGGCTTAATTTTGACCACCAAGGGATCTTTAACGTGCCCCCTATGCAAGGGACACGTGCGTTTTTGCATTTCGCACCAATCGAAATGAGCCGCCGTGGCCGGGATTTAATCCCCCGACCTCGTGCTTAGAAGCGCATCACCTCAGCTGCTAAGCCACCGCGGCAGGTGATAACTCAGTCTCGTTTAGCACAGCAGACACTATCATTTTTCGAGACGCTCTGCTCCGTGTCGCCACGAATACTCCAAGTGTCGCTTCGTGCTCTCGATCAACACCGACCGTGACGCCTCCGGCGGCGACGCCCTCCGTTCAGTCTGAAGCCTAGGGCAGCAGTCGGGGAACATACGTACGACCTTGCGTTAGATTACAGAAGCTAGTGTTGCCACCTGGCTGGTTTTCCCCTGACACAGCCGGCCTTTTCCCACACGGGGCCGTTTGCTGGTTCAACCCCAACACCGGCACACCATTTGCCGATTGTTCGATTCTCCCTGAATCGGCACATGTATCGCAATCCCTATTTCTGGCGTTCATATAATAGCAAACAGGTGCATTGTCGCAAGCGGATCCATTCTTTAAAACAGTACACTGTTGTGAAACAGTTGTGTTATTCGAAGGTGCGACACTGAGCGGTTCATCCTCTCACTTTTTATTATTATTATTATTATTATTATTATTATTATTATTATTATTATTATTATTATTATTATTATTATTATTATTATTATTATTATTATTATTATTATTATTATGCGCAATTTGTGCTTCTCTCTGATACTGCTATGGAAAAGCAGGTGGGGTTCTTCAAGGCCAGACAGTTTGGAGAACCAATTAGAATAACGTTTAGTAGTGTACGTTTGGCATTCTGTTGCCTTACCTCAGCCTGCGCGCATCGCAGTGTCTGTTCTGTTTTATAAGAATGTACGCATGTTTATATCACTCCTTTACATATTGAAGTTCCCGCGCCAGCTCCTCCTCACTTAAGCGTGACGCAATTGTGGACGTGAAAACAAGGGCTGCGTTTATATTGAGTGTGTGGCGCTCGCCGAGTTCGCATGCGGTGAGGTCGGTGCGGTTCAAAAGTTGGTTGACATGTGCTGTTGCATTCCCTGTCACTCCGAAATCATGTAAGGAGGCACCTAATCTGTTTAGCGTGCGTTGTTTTGACCCTGGCGAACATGTACACCCCTTCAGCTGCCACCGGGCAGTCAACGAAAAGTGAAGTCAATCTTGTAATTGCTGTAAGCGCTTAAGATGGAAGAGGAAGACCTCAAGGAACGTCAAGAGAACGAGATGAAAGTACTGCAGTCGATGTTTCTGGACGACGTGAAGGACCTGCGGACGAACGACAAATGGAAAACATGGCGTCCGCCCGAGATTTTACTCACGCTGAGGCCTCAGCAGAGCATGACTCCCTTCCAAGCGCACGTGCAGGTGGATCTTCACGTCAGGTGTAACAGCCAGTACCCGAATGTTGTGCCGTTTGTAGACGTGTGCAATCAAAAGGGACTGTCGAATCAAGCCTTGGCAGAACTTCGAAAGGAGCTGCAAGAGTTGACAAAGCAGTTTGTTGGAGAGGTTATGGTGCTTGAGCTTGCCCAGCATGTGCAGTGGTTTCTTCGCCAGCACAACACTCCTGAACGTGGCTCTTTCTACGACGAAATGCTCAAAAATAAAGAAAAGCAGGAGGCAGAGAAGGCACGCGAGCAGCAGCAACAGCTAAACGAGCAGCGGCTAGAAGAGGAAAAGCAGAGACAGGCGTTTGAACTTGAAATTCTGCGTCACCGTCAGGAGATGAGGGTCGAAGCCAGGAGGAGGCGCACGAATTCCAAGATATCTGAGAGCAAAGAACGCAACAACTGTGCGCATAAACCTGAGCTTCTCAATTTCTTCTCCAAGTCTGCTGAGCACACGGTGCAAAAGGGTGCTTGTCTTGGTCACAGTGAACGTGGACACAGCACATTCGGTGGCTTTGACACAACTACAGGTGAACTTGTGTGTATTATACAGTGGAGCTTGAAAACAGACTATCATGTGGCGACTGTTGAGCAGGAGCTACAGACGCTCATGAAACTAAAGCATACAAACCTAGTCCACTACATAGGTAGCTTGTATAATCCTGAACAACGAACTTTTTACGTACTGCAGGAATTTGTAAAAGGCTGCCCGCTTAGTTCCTTCATAGCTCAAGGCATTCCACTTGATGTGGCCCTCTTGCGTAGCTATGCGACCGGCATCCTTCAGGCATTGCAATATCTCCACTGCAACTCTGTTGTGCACAAGGATCTCAAAGAATCTAGTATTTTTGTTGACTGCTATGGGGTTGTTAAGGTGGCAGATTTCAGCATTCCTAGGAAAATTGTAGATTTGTGTCTACCAGCCTCATATGATGCAGGACCTGCCTGCAAATCTAAAAAGAAGAATGACATTTTGCAGTTTGGAAAAGTACTTATATCCTTGCTTCGTGGAGAACATGCAGCCAGTACAGATATACCTAGTAGTCTGTCCCTGGATGCTCGAGATTTCCTGGAGCGCTGCTTGGCTCCACAGGAACAAGACCGATGGTCATGCGAGCAGCTTTTAAGTCATCCCTTTCTAATGGAGAGAGGTCCGAGTGTTGAGAATGAGCCTCTTGATGATGAAGGACCAGATGAGTCTGGTAGTTGTACACTAAGTTCTGCAGGTCATTCACGCCTCCAGGGTGAGTTTGAAGTGCTTAGATGGTTAGGAAGAGGTGGATTTGGAGATGTCTTTAAAGTACGTAACAAGCTTGATCGTTGTGTTTATGCAATCAAGCGCATTCAACTCAACCCATCTAGCAGAGTGCTTAATCGAAAAATAATGAGAGAAGTAAAACTGTTGTCAAGGCTTAACCATGAAAATGTTGTGCGTTATTACAACTCTTGGATTGAAGTTACAACACAGGAGCAAGTTCCCGAAACACTGGCATCTTCAGGTGTGAGTACAGAGTCAACTAAAGGCACTTCACACGAGTGGAGTATGCCAGGCGGCAATGCCGAAGATTCAAGTTCTTCAGATAATATTTTTGGGTGCGCTTTTGGCGACTCTTCATCAAGCGACAATATTGTCTTTGAAGGTAGCAGAGAAGCTGAATCTGAGGTGTCGGAGAAGCCAACAGCTGTGACCCAAGCACGACAGTTTATGTTCATTCAGATGGAATTTTGTGAAAAGAGTACTCTGCGCACAGCAATTGACAATGGCCTCCACAGGGAGCCAAGCAGAATGTGGCGTCTCTTTAGAGAGGTCATTGAAGGATTAGCACACATTCATCAGCAAGGCATGATACATCGAGACCTAAAGCCGGTCAACATATTCCTTGACTCGGGTGACCACGTCAAAATCGGAGACTTTGGACTGGCAACCACAGCATTACTATCAAGGGTAGAAACATCTGAGGTGCCAGAGCACATTGACCAGCCCACATCTGCCAGCTTGACGGGTCGTGTGGGTACCACACTGTACACAGCGCCTGAACTTTTTGTGTCAACAGGTGGCCGTGTTGTGTACAGTCAGAAAGTGGACATCTACAGCCTAGGTATTATCCTCTTTGAGATGTCCTGGCCTGCACCCAACACTGCAATGGAGCGAGTTAAATTGTTGGCAAACTTGAGGCTTTCAAGCATCAGTCTTCCTACTGATGCCTGCAACTTTCTCAGCAGCCAACAAATAAGCTTGATATGCTGGCTGCTACATCATGACCCGTCACAAAGGCCCAGCGCAGCGGAACTGCTTGCTTCACCTCAATTGCCCCCACCACACTTGCAGGAGGCCCAAGCAACAGAAGTGCTTAATCACACTGTCTCCAATCCGCAGAGTAAAGCTTTTAAGCATTTGGTTAATGCACTGTTCCAGCAGGAGGCTACTGTTGTCCAGGACTATGCCTATGATGTAGATATGCGCAAGGGAAACCCGTTGCCTCAGTCAGCATTGCTTTTTCGGCATGTAAGGACATCTTTAGAGCATGTTCTTGTTAGGCATGGTGCTATGCCAGTGGTCATTCCTACACTGCTTCCTAAATGCCCAAGCAGTGAAGAAGATGATAATAAGGTTCATTTCATGGACCACGGAGGGTTGATAGTGTCATTGCCTCACAACATGAGGGTTCCATTCGCTCGTTATATAGCTAGACGCAGTGATGTTGTGTCACTTAGACGATATGCAATTGAAAAAGTGTACCGTTCGCGAAAGGTATTTGGTTGTCACCCACGAGAACTGCATGAATGTGCATTTGACATTGTATGTTCAAGCCATCAAAGTGCCTTAACTCACTGTGCAGAAGTGCTCCACATTGGCAGTGAAATAGTGGCCGAGTTCCCTGAGCTGCAAGCACGAGGATACAGCATACGCTTAGGTCACACAGGCCTTATGCATTCATTATTGATGCATTGTGGTGTACCTGAAAACAGGTGGTCCCAAATACTAGCAGCATTACGTACCGTTCAGTCTTCATCTAAGGTACAGCTTCAGCAGGAGCTTGATGCAGTGAACTTGGGGGACCAGGCCGTGGCACTTCTTTCCCAGTTTTATGAAGTTGAAGACAATTTGACTAAGGTGTCCTCTATGTATCGCTTTGTGGTGCGCCAGAAAGGTCCTGCAGCTGCCCTTGCCAGGCAGGCTTTGTATGATCTTGAGGCAGTGCTGCAGGCATCCTCTGCCCTGGCATTCCAGCTGCCTGTGACAATTGTGCCTTGTCTTGTCTGTGATGAGCGCATGTACTCTGGCATTGTATTTGAAGTTGCCTGCCAGTCGCACAGAAAAACACGTCGTCAGGGCCGTGATTTGTTAGCAGTGGGTGGCCGTTATGACAAACTGGTGGCTTCATTTACTGTGGCTGGTGCCAAAAGGGACCTAGCTGCTGTGGGAATCAGCTTTTCTATTGAGAAAATTGTACAAGCAGTGGCTGAAGACGGTGAGACACCGTTCTTAGTAGAATGTGTTCTCGGGAACATGAGTGAAGTGTCCTCGTCACTGCGAGACCAGCAGTTAGCACTCTTAGCGCGACTGTGGAGCATGGATGTTCCAGCAGTCATGGCACCCCAAGATGGTATTGAAGAGGCTTCCTCCTTTTGTAGAGAAAACTTTGTTCCACATCTTGCCCTTCTTAAGGAAGCCGAACCTGGTTATCTGAGGCTGCGTAGCCTTGAGAAAGACCGCTTCACTGAAAAAAGGTTGTCTGTGTCTGAGCTTTGTGAACTTTTTGATAAAACTCCCCCGACTGAGCCAGCAAGGCAAGAAGTTAATTCTAGTGGACCAACACTACGAATTGTGTTTAGTGTCGCAGAAAAGGTGTCCACAAGCAACAGGCGGAGGTACGAATCTCAGATTGCAACTCAACTGGCACCATTGGCTCAAGGGTTTCTTGGAAGGGTTTCTGTTGTGGATGTTATAGCAGTTGAGCTTACTGGAGATGTACTGCGGTCAGCTGTTGCTCTGCTAAACATGGAAGCTGATGGACGCAGTTATGAAGGTAGTGTGACTGCCCTTGTAGAAAAGCATCCCAGATGTAAAAAGCAGTTGCTTTTGCTTGCAGAGAAAGTGTACAACCTCATATTTGAGGTTAAAAGGACAATTTTTGTGCTGTATGCACTACAAGATAACAACTACAAGGTGGTTATAGTTCCTTCCAGAAGCTAGCACTGGAAGAAGCAATGCTCAGTTGTTTTATGCTGCCCTGTGTTGTGCCAAAGTGCTGGTTGGTCATCTGCAAATATATATCTGCATTTTGTCATCATCTGCATCCTAGTCAAGACATTGCTGTTACACTGATTTCAGTGTGTTCTTTAATACTGCCATGAGATTTTGTCAATAAATGGTTTTTTAAAATTTCTTGTTGAGTGCACTATATGAAATTTAATGTGCTGTCTATTGATGCTGCATTCTTCAAAAGATAACATCAATTCAAAACAATGCAAAAATGTTGTGTTGCTTTACTTGCCTGTTTATTTTTTTTCCTTACCTTTAAGCCTAAAGCATTATGAAAAGAAGTTACGGCTACAAGAGCAAATACACTAACACTTGCATGTAGAATACGAACTGTGGCATTAAGTGTGATTGCATTGCTGGCGAAGGAAATGGAGGCCAATATATAGTTGCAATCTCTCTCTCTCTCTCTCTTTTTTTTTTAGAATGAAAGAAAAGTATGTGCTGACTTGACTGAGAGATGCACCAACTAGGAGCCTCTAGCTGCTCGGAGATGAAAAGAAACATCATAGAAAAGCTTATGGGCACAAAGGAGCATAGTTTTGCTTAGATGTCCTGTGGAACCAAGTTTTTTCCTTCACAAGAGGTTTGTTCAATTCAGAAAAAGGTGCACGGCACCTCAAACGAAAAAGTGCAGGGGGTGCCAGGCTGCACCGACTCGCTGCAAGGTTCAAGGGTGCAGTGCACCATGGCGGCACCTTGCCTTGCACCCCGTTCAATCGAGCACGGGGGTGCAGGGTGCACTGCTGCATTTCGGGGAATCGAAGGTCTAGGTGCAGTGCACCGTGAATAGGTGCAGAAGGTGCAGAGAAACTCGGCTGAATCGAATAGACCTAAGGTTCACGCTGGCAAAGGAAAAATATTTAACATGACAGTTGATTTCAGACCGAATGTGGAAGTCAATGTGATGGTCTTAGTTGGACAGTGTATATTTGAATTGCTGCCTAGTCAGTGTTTTGCAAATATGTTTCATATATTACTGGAGTAAAGGAGGAACTCTTGAAGCATGCATAGTATACAATTGTTACTCTCTATTAATTTGACTTCGTCAAAAGCAGTCATTGGGAACATCACTTACTAAACTATCTGTAAAGCTTACATTTAGGTGAGCAGCAGTGAGGTACACATATGGAGTTATAAAACCTTGATTTCTAGAAAACTCTTGCATTTGGTAATGTGAAATTTCGTGCTTTAAGAATGGCATGAAGCCAAAATTTTGTGCAGATTAAACACAAGAGGAAGATGGTTTACATAGCTTTAATTTTGCAGTGGAACACAATTGTCAATAAAGAGACATTATTTCAAATTCATAACGGGAACAGCGCAAACAAGACGACGACGGAGTGAAAGGACACAGGACAGCGCTCGTCCTGTGTCCTTTCACTCTGCCATCATCTTGTTCACGCTGTTCCCATTATGAATGGATACCAACTCGCCCAACTTTCCACTTTAATACAATATTTCATAGGCTGCTGTAACAGGAAACACATGTAAAAATTATCATTAATAGCTGCCACTGCCTGCATGCAATTAAAAAGGAAAAACTCATTCCGTATTAAAGTTTAACTTCACATATGTTTTTTAAAATATGGCACACTTAGCAAAAATTAACAATGCTATCAATGAGAGAAAATAATTCGTAGGATATAAATAATATCACATAAGATAACAGTTGTTTCGTGCACATGTAGTTTTTTAATACGATGTAAATTACATGCGGAAGAAGGAATTTGTTTTTTAAGAAGTTAAAATGTGCCACTTAATGATTTATGTCATGGTCTGAGTTGTCAAGGCAGATGTGTTAGTAGTAATGAGTGTTGGTGGTCTATAATTATTCCAGTCATATATGTTATGAAAGTTGTGCACACATAGCCTTTTAATTGTTTTGTAGCACACAAGGACAAAAAAAAAGGCTGAGGTGAATAATGGTACCATTAGTGCTTTTCAAGAATTTGGATGTGTGCAGACTTTACCCGACTTTCAAAATTTGAAATGATTTGCTTATTTGCACCGAGTCATAATGTTCTATTAGCAAGAAATTATACACAATGAAAATCTGTGTGGAAAATGAAAAGAGCCAAGTATACTGCTGACACTGTGCAGGCTGCATTAATCATTTCTACACTGTTTTGTTTGACACAGCATGACACCTCACTGGAGCATTGTACATCTCGCCAGTTAGTTAACCAGTCAACACGTACTACGTTATTGGAAGTGATATCCTGAAAGTTATATATTCAAAAGATGGTCCCTGTATGTATTTACACTACTAATACTGCTTCACAACCTGCTGTTGCACAATAAAGCACCAATAAGTTGTAATATAATTTTGTATTTTATGATGTGCTAAGGAAATCTGGATGGAATTTGAAGCCTACTTGAAACATTGCTGATTCCACGACGAGATATTTATGAAAGCGAACTGCAATTACGTAGTTCTAATTAAACGTATGATTTCATTTTGTTGCAACCCAGATAGACGCTTTTACATGTACGATAACTCGAATGGGAAAGTTTACGGCACTACAAGGTTTTGTGAGCAGCTGAAACGCCAGCTGTTATTTGGCGGTCCATCCGTTCCACCGCACTTCCCTACGCTCGCGAGTGCGAGCACCTTGTGGAGCGGCGCGCCACCGCCGCAGCCGGCGCGCATGACGCGGAGTCCATGGGAAGCCCTCGATAGACCGGGATCAGGTGCACATGATGTGGTGCAACGGAATCCTGCGCGCGCTCTCCGATCTCAAAACTAACCTGCGCCGAGCGCAAGCGGCAGCTGTGAGCATCGCGCGCGCGGAGAAATCAAGGAGCTGTAGGAGCGCGCGGAGCCCCGACGGTGGCGACATCGCACGCCTCTGCATTCTGCTGCAATGTTGATGGTGTAAAAGCGTAATATGGCGTCTGCTAGAAATGGACTTCATAGATTTCTAGTTCTGTGGCTTTGTAGTCGTTGTTCAGCGCTTTATATTGGCCAGCCTCTTGCGAGTCGCGAGGATTTTGTCTCCGTGGACAAGATTGAAGCCGTCTGCACGGAGTGGTCTCCTGGCAGCGTGCGTGTTCCCCGAGTTTTTCCCAACTCTCGGGTGGCTGTGCGTTTGCGAGGCACGGGACTGCTACCAAACAGGACCAAGATTGCGTTCACCAGCGAAAGCTTGGAAAACGGTCAGGAGTGCCATAGCGAGCTATTCGTAGGCAGACAGCTTCGAGTGCGCGCTGACAGCAACGGAGATGTCGTCGCCCAGGGCGTCATTCCCGCTGCTGCCTCGCAGGACTCTCTTTACCTGTGCACGCGCAACCGTGGCCGTTGGAGGCACCAAGGGAAAGCGGTCAGGCTCGTGTACGCAGCCGCGCCGACAAGGCACGCCGGCCAGCTCAGAATGCGTCGCAACCTGGGCATTGGCAGGCGCTCGACCGATCGCATCGGAACGGGGCCCAAGCGCAACCTGTCCAAATCCGAGTGAGTGCTTACTTTCGTTTCTTTTGCCACCTAGCGCCATGGTAAATGCGCGCGCGCGTCTGAACGACGCGTCAGGAGCAATATTGGCTAGCGTTTAAATAGAGCTGTACGTTTGCTCTCGTAGTGCACAAGTGAAATCAACGAGATCGTATATGATGTCCTTTTGATGCTGTACGTCGCTCCTGCTGACACTGTCATCAGCGGCGTACTCAAGTCGCCGCGCACGTGTTGGCGGGAGCGGCACGCGCGGCAGCCCGTCTGACCCGTGCCGGTTGCATTGCAGGTTGGACGACGGCGAGGCAGCGCAAGTGGCGCAAACGGCGCAAGTGCTGGGCCTGCGGGCTTTCGGCGATCGCGTGGCCACCCTGGACTCCGGCATGACACAGGTGCCTGCGGGTACCATGGTGGAGTTGCAACTGTTTGGCAACGGCTTCACCAACCAGAGCTCGTTCGCGTTCACTCACGAAGCCGCGCCAAGGGGTTCTGCTTGCGATGAGGTGCCTACAGTGGCCGTGGTTCACGCCACTAATGTGGGCGGCGGCAAAGCGTCAGTGTTGGTGAGCCTTCCAGGCCCCAATGTGCACTACTACGTATGCAGCAAGGCGCCCCTTAGTGAGGATGTCAAGTGGGTGCACCAAGGGGACGAGCCCTGGGTGATGGTGGTGACCCAGGGGCGGCTCATGCCTGTCTGGGTGCAGGCCATCATTCTGGCTGGCCTGCTTCTGCTGTCGGGCCTCTTCAGTGGCCTCAATCTGGGCCTGATGGCTCTTGATAAGACAGAGCTGCGCGTCATTGAATCGTGTGGAACACCCAGTGAACGCAAATGGGCCAAAGTCATTGCACCTCTGCGCGACCATGGAAACTATCTTCTCTGCTCCCTGCTTCTGGGCAATGTGCTTGTCAACAGCACACTTACCATTCTTCTGGACGACCTCACCTCAGGCTTGGTGGCTGTTGTCGGTTCCACCATCAGCATCGTCATCTTTGGTGAAATCATTCCGCAAGCCATCTGCTCCCGACATGGACTGCAGATTGGTGCTCGCACGCTGTTTATCACAAAGGTGTTCATGGCCCTCACACTCCCTCTGTCATGGCCCATTTCCAAGATCCTCGACTGGGTTCTTGGGGAGGAGATAGGCCATGTCTACGATAGGGAAAAGCTGATAGAGTACATCCGTCTCACTAAGGACTACAACATGCTGGAGAATGAGGAAGTGGACATCATCAGTGGGGCACTAGAGCTCAAGAAGAAAACTGCCAATCAGGCCATGACTCGTATGGACGACGTGTTTATGCTGCCTGTTACAGCAGTTCTGGACTTCGAAACAGTGTCTCAGATCATTGCGCAGGGTTACACTCGCATTCCAGTATTTGATGGTGACCGCAATAATGTTGTTGGACTTCTAAATATTAAGGATCTGGCTTTTGTGGACCCCGAGGATGAGATTCCTCTCCGGACATTGTGCGAGTTCTACAATCATCCTGTCACATTTGTCTTCGAAGATGAAACTCTCGTCAACTTGCTCAATGAATTCAAGAAAGGTAACTGTTAGAAAACAATTGTTCACATACTGCGTAGATTGTAAACATTAACAAAAACAAAACCGATCGTTTGGAACAAGCTACAAGGAGCATTCATTCAAGACGGTGGCTGCCCTAATGCTGCACTAAAACATATCATGCATCTAATCTTTCCATCAGTACGCAGCAGTAAGGCTTACATCAATGAATTCAGGAAAAGTAACCTTTAGAAAATGATTTTTACTACTGCATAGATTGTAGACATTAACATAAACAAGAATATATTTGCAACAGGCTACAAGAAGTATTCATTCAAGAAAGCAACTGCCCACATGCTGCACTAAAACATATCACGCATCTAATCTTTTCATCGGTGAGCAGCAATAAGACTTGCATATATCCTTATAAGCAGACTGGAAGTTCGTCAGTGTTTTTGATTTCCTTGATCATGTGGTGTCTCAGCTGAGGTTTTTCTTACTTGGTACAGGGCAATCCCACATGGCTTTTGTTCGTCGTGTGAACACAGAAGGAGATGGTGACCCATTCTATGAACTTCTTGGCTTGGTCACACTTGAGGATGTCATTGAAGAGATCTTACAAGCTGAAATCATTGATGAAACAGACATTTTAAGTAAGTGTGTCTACAACTGGCAGTGTTGACGAGACTGTTCACACACATCTTCCTCATTTCAGTGGATAATCGGAGAAAGCTAAAACGAAAAGAAGCTCAAGTGCGCCAGGATTTTTCCGATTTTGCCAAGCTTGGTTATGGTCGGCAAGGCAAGCACAACATCTCACCACAGCTGGCTCTTGCAACGTTCCAGTACTTGGCTACCTGTAAGTGAACGAACTTTTTGTTAAGCTAGAATCCTGTTCCTGTAACATTTTACAGTGTACATGAGCAGTACCTGCATTACTGTATTCTTGTTTAGGTTAGTTTTCTGAGTAATGTCATATTTAGGTCTGAGTACATTGTTGTGGCAGCTGCACCTAGTTCGGGATTTCTTTCATTTTAAGGGAGCCACCGACATTGCGTTATGGTATGTTAATAAATGAATGCCTGTAAAATTTCTGCTCTATCATATTACAATTATTATAACACAATTGCCCTCCCTTAGAACACAACACTTGTGTTTATTCCTTTTAACTCCAACCACTGAGCCCACAGATGCTTTACCAATGGCACTTCACATAGGTGAAGTTATTTAGAACTATGCACAGAACATGGCGTAGGAGCTGTACCATGTACTTGGACCTTTGAGCAGTGCTGGTAGTGCTTTGCACACAACAAAGGCATCTTGGCCTTCCTCTGAAACACTAGCCTTGACCATACTCCAGTTACTTGTTACTTGTACTTGTGTATGTTGTGCATTTGTGTGTTATGCATGGATGCATTTCATGTATGTTCCTTGTCATCTAGAGAGAGAAAAAGATGAGAGAAAGCAGACAGGCAGGGATTTTAACCAGAACAAAAAGGGGAGAGGGGAACGTAAAAGATAAGAAAGAAGCAGAGAAAGACACAACAGCCTGGCATTGTCCCTTACAGCCTACCGCTTTGGTTAAAGGTAGCATGTAATCAATTAAATTAAAAGAAGGAGAACTCGGGCAGTCTTGCTTCTCTTGTGTATTGACTACAGTATAAATTTTGTGCCAGATGGCAAATATTTTAAAACTTAGTATCTGTATATGCACATGTGAGGTAAGCACATATATATATACATATATATATATAAATTTTTTTTTTATCTAGTGCTGTTTTTAGCTAGCTGTGCCGCATTTGCTGCACAGCCATTGGGGTATTGGATATTGGAAATGGATATTGCTGTAAGCAGCAGGACTTAGTAGGCAAAAATATAGTGCTTTTGTGTAATGAATTAGAGTGTCAATTCCTTTTTATTGCTACCAGATGAAGCTTGTTTTCACGGAGTCATTTGCAAAATTATTCATGTGCTCGTTGCACCATTTTTTGCTTGGATTGCAGTTTCTCACATATTATTTTTTTAAATTAATACGTCTTGCCTTATTACTCTCTTCAATTGGCAGATTTCTCAGGTGGCTTCGAATGCCACACTCAGATTTTTAACTCATAAAAGGGTGTGACAATGGTCTAGTTGGCATTGCATCTTGTAGTAGAAACATTGTGAGAAACAAGGACTGTGTGTTGTGTGTGTCTGTCTTCATTTCTCGCACTGTCTCACTACAACTTGTACATCATGTTGCAAAGAAAACAAGAAAATCATATCTCCTCCATTTCTTAGTGCAGGCCAACATTAGCATAACTGCGACTGGTTTATGGCCATTTTCCATTATTTTGTTCAACTAGCTCAGCCACTTCCCAAAATGTGCATGGAAGTTCTTTGGCACAAAGTAGATTTCTAATTCAAGCTAGTCATACTTTGAACACTGTGTTTGCATGAAATTTTCTGCTTATTCTGGGCTATTTTTGGATGGACCATACCATTTATTTGGGCTTGCTTTCAGGGAGCGACCCGCTTGATGGCTTAATTCATCTGGTCACCTTCTAATGAACACTTTTTGTGTCATCTCAGTGTTGAAAAATAAAACATAATAATGCATGATCTTGCTTATAAATCTCTAAGGCATCGTCACTGCATGTACCAGTCCTAAAGATATACACACCTTTTTGTGGGTTATTTCCTGCGAGTAAAATGCATAGAATTACAAACCATCTGTGCATTCAAACTTAGGGAGTAAAAACCATGCATTTGCTTGAAACTGAGTCTGCCTAAGAGAAAACTGCAGAGCAGAGAAAGTTATGCCAGTCCATGAAAGTGCACCAAGTGTAGTGCTATCAATAATTAAGCTTATTCATAACGACACACCTTTGCATTTAATCTAGGGTGCAGCTTGCAAAGTTAATGAACACAACATTAAGATGAAAAATACCACCTTCAAAGAGTGTCTTTGTTGAAACCTCCTTTGTTTGGTGACAAATGCCTGAAGCAAGATACCAGCCTGCACCTGTTTATTGTTGTGAATGGAGAAATGACAGCATTGTTGCTTGCAAGATGTGTTCATGTCCATTTTGAATTGTGGGAACAGATAAATGCCCGATGGAGCCAGGCCTGGAGAATAAGAGGGATGATCTATCACTTCATAGCCTACCTGGTCCAATTTCTGCATGGTGATAAGCATCTTGTAATAAGGGTTGTTCTGAAGAAACATGAATGCCTTTCACCAGCTTTTCTCACCATATCTTTCAGATGGCTGCATGAAATTTAAACAGAACATTTGCAGCAGTAGTTGGCATTTACTGTGAACTCTTGATGAACCTAATCGATGTGGATATCACTCCTTCTGCATCCCAAAACACAATCTCCATAACTTTAGCAACGGATATCTGCTGTCAAAGTTGTTGTGACTTGGTGAACACACGTTGCCACTCCGTCGGCTGCTGTTTGGTTTCTGGATCGTAGTGTTAGAGCCACATTTCATTGACAGTCACCAAATGGCTAAAAATAATAAGAATCCCTTTCAAAATGTGCCATTATTCGACATGAAGCAAGCACACACTGTTGTTTGTGATCAGCATTCAACTCTTTTGGGATTCATTTCGTGTACAACTTTCTCATTTGTAATTCCTCACAGGCTATATATGGTGAAATTGCTCCACAGGTATCCCCACTATCTCTGCAGTTCTCTTCAGGCCAGTTTGTTTATCTTAGAGTGTACAGAACCAACCTTCCCAACGGTTACTACAGTCATGTTGCACACACTTAGTCTTTGGTCACTGTTCTCCCTCTTCTGAAGCCAACAACTTACTTCTTGGTTGTGCTGGATGAAAGAATTTTGTCACCAATGCTATCATGTAATTCACCATTAATCTCCTTTATCGCAGTTCTCGTCTCCTGGTGGATTAATTCCATATTTTTCTGGGCCATCATTCTCAAACTGCAGCAGTACAAAGAATTGTTACACTTTGGTATTAAAATTGCAGCTGAAGTACGCACAAGAACCCCTTTATCGTATAGTTAAATTCCATGTTAGGCTGGAAACTTTTTAAGCCTCATATGTGATGGCTTTCTGAAGGTCTGTTCTTTTTTTTACTTGATCTTTTTTAAAATCAGAAGCCACTTGTGCATTCATATGAGAAACTAAGAGAGACAAATGTATTGCTAAACATGTGTTCTTATACATGGGGTGGCTGTAGAGTAATGTCCACTACTTGTGGAAATTTGCAGAATATATTGCATGGTTTTGGCCTTGTGTTTGGGGAATCTCATCTAGAAATGTTTTCTGGATATCTTGGCCCAAGCATTACCCTTCATGAAAGTAGTTTTCATTCTATCTGTGCGCAGTTTTGGCAGTTATCCAAATGGGTGAAAAGAACAGATGCCCTAGAGAGACCCACAGGCTTGCATGCCCTTTTCCAGACACCATATTGTCTTTTGATACTGTCTGTGGCATGATTCTTAAAAATATTTACGTGTTTTGTGCACATTTGATTCTTTCAGAAATGCTTGTATTCTGGTGGGTCACCCATGAACACATCAAATGTAGTGATTATTGATAAAAAGACAAGCCAAGTAACATTCATTTTGTTCTTTCATTTTTACACCATGCAAGCTATTCAAAGACTGCTTTTACACTTGCTTCTCATGATCCTTGACAGACATCTATGTGCATGAGCAGTTTCACTCATCAAGCTAATCATTAACTAAATGTATGAATTAACACTCTAATCATTAACTTTGCACACATGCTGCAATTGTCAAATTGAAACCAGTGAGTGCAAAGAGCATGTCAATTTAGTAGGAATGATCAGACTAGCATGTTTCAACATACAACCCCAAAACATGGCACAGATACATTGGCATTCTATGCCTCATTTTTCAACAAGGTTTTCCGAATGTGCTATTGGACAAAACTCTGTTGAATGCTAACATATTTTAAAGATGTACATATGAAAACGAGTTCTAGTTTTACAATTCATACTAAATGGACGAGCCTCGAGTACTCACCAGCTTCAGTTTCTTGTGCGTGTCGTCTGTCAAGGAGCATAAAGCATCTGTAGAATCAGCTTTTGCTGAGCACACTTAGTAAAATTTGTGAAAGTATCACTCTGAAGCCAGTTATAACAAAATAAACAGATAATAGTATGGTGCAAGTATATTCTTTTCACCAGGATGGAAGCCCAGGTAGCAGAGATGTGCATCTTAAAATTTATGCTCCATGCTTCTGCTATCTATATTGCACATATTGATGCAAGTAGTTGTGGATTTGTAGCACTTCCTCACACCAGTGTCACGTCATACTCCCAGCACTTGTTCCTCCAAGTCTCTCTCAACCACCAGTGCACGCTAACGGGACTATCCTTTCTTCAACTCTGGAGAACCCCCATTTGTGCTACTCCCTTCTTTCACAGTGTCCTATTCCATGCTTCCAGCACTGCTGAATGTTTGCCCTCTGCACTCGCTATGTCCATATTATGTAACAGAGTGTCCTATGCAGCATTGATCATTCCTGTGGGGCTGAGGTGCACATTTTTGTTTAAATCATTCATTTATGCTCCATTCATAGCGATGCTCTGTGCCATGGCAACTTGATAATTTCATGTCGCATCAGTGGCCTCCAGTGCTGTTATGAACTATGCATGTACAGTCGACCGATTCTTTAACAGTACCGCGCAATCATCGGCTGGTGAACACCTACGGCGCGAAGCGACACAATCAGCAAGAACAAGAGAGACCAGCAATAGATCATCAAGTTCTTGCTGATCTAGTGACTTTGCAGCTATTAGAAGGCGCTCACCGGCCGCCGATTTGACACTCGCGCAGTGCTGTTAAAGAATCAGTCGACTGTATCTGTTAGTACTACTGAGTTTTGTTGGTAGAACTAGCTTAGTCAACATGTAAAGGGGGGAAGGCAGAGGTGTAAACTGTAATGCAATGCCAATTGAGATAACATGGTTTCCCTCGACAACAGCTATCTGTGTGGAAATCACTTGCATGCTTGTTGTCCTAAGTGCAGCTTTTCACAGGATGATGGATTTGTGCGCATGACCCTTGTTGAATGCAACTGCAGTAAGTGTTCTGGCACAGAGTGGCCTGTCCAACTTTCAGAAAAGGTATCCTGCTTGGCAAAAACTGAGCAGATAATAGTAGTGTCCTGTTAATAAACTACTCTTTTCTACTGGTTTGATGCAAATGTGGAAGCGACTTCACTCACCCAGTGCAAAGAGGAAAGCATCAGCAGCATATCTTCAGCTCAATCATATCCTACACAATTTAAAACCACCCAATTCTAATGACACCCTTTGGAATTGCTGCATATAGCAATGCATTGTTCAGCACAGACATGAGCACTGGCCGTAATCATACCACTGTATAACATACGACATTGGAATCTTTGGAAAACTAGTTTCACATGATTTGCGATCACTATTATACATTAGATTGCAACATAGGGGTCATGCAACTTTGACACACCTTATCTAGTTGTGCAGAAGCTATTCAATATCAAAGAATTGCTTTAAAGAAATGTTTTAATGTTTTAATGCAGCTGTGGAGCCATTCAAGAAGAACCTCATCTCAGAGTCTGTCTTGCGGCGACTGATGCTGCAGAACATCTTCATAAGCATTAAGATGCATTCTCGTGAAGACCCCGTCATTTATGTGGCTGGCCAACCAGCTGACTATTTTGCGCTGGTGCTTGAGGGACGGGTCAGCGTCACAGTGGGCTGTGAAAAGCTGCTGTTCGAGACGGGGCCATTCAGCACTTTTGGCATTCCAGCCATATACCGTTGCCCAGGTGAGCATAGTTACCAGCACATCCTGTACACAAAATCATTGCAGTTTGTTTGTCTGTACCCTCTTCAACTACCTTTCACACAAGCACAAGGAATGCCATCAACTTCGACTGCTGCACTCATTTGAAGTAAATGACACTGTGCAGTACTAATCCAGGTAGTGTAGGGTGTTCATAAAAATATATCAGTGGTTCCTTTTTACCAGTAACTCATTTGAGTTCATCATAGTTGTGAAACGAACACTTCTGCCTCAACTTCGCTACAACAATGGGTCTCCATGACTCCCATCACTGCCCTTCATGTCTGTGTGAGAAACAAGGGAATATTGCAGTGGCATAGCCAGAAATTTTGTTTGGGGTGGAGGGGTGGGGGACACATTGCAGCTCGGCCTCCTCCTTATAGAATTTGTCGAGGGATCAATACATGAATAATAACTGCATTGCCATTGCCAAAGATGCTGCAAACTAATTCTTGAACACTACACACTGTCAAGACAAATAAAATATTCGTATGTCATAAAAATTGTCAAAAATAACTGATACCAGTGCTTCCATGTTTTTGTCTATTTAATAAGTAAAGAAAATATCATATGCACTTTAGAACTTTATCAGTTCGATACTAGCAAAGCAGTGCATGCATGTGAATAACGTAAAGACCATGAAATGAACAAGATCAGTACAAATGTTTTAATGAAACTTTGTCATTGAAGAATGTTTAGATTTTTGTACATATGCAACTGCCAGGAAAAAATCTCAGTGACTCTGTCCTTCGTTCCAATGTATTGCGCAGGAGCAGCTGTCACCAGTCGTGTATTGAGTAATTGTATGGAAACTATAGTCGC
Organism: Dermacentor albipictus; assembly: GCF_038994185.2. NCBI lineage: Eukaryota > Metazoa > Arthropoda > Arachnida > Ixodida > Ixodidae > Dermacentor > Dermacentor albipictus. The sequence goes on along the minus strand of NC_091821.1, from coordinate 244,634,616 downwards.
AACACAGAGCACATATAAAAAACAGGAGTTTTACAAAATAGGCATTACAAATGCAAAGCTACAGCTTGATAAAGGGCAAAAAAGTGCCACTGGCAATAAAGTTCACTGCATGTATACACAAAACCTCGGAACAAGATATTTAGATATACGCATAAGTATCCAATAAATCTACGTATGTAAGCAAAAGTCAATGTATATAATGGTCAAACAAGGCAAATAAACATGTCGCGCAATCACAGATTCACAGATCACTGAATCCTCCGTCCACTACCCCTGATGCATTGCGCGCGACGCATGGCAGTGTGCTTCCTCCCTGCTTTTCTCCCTTGCGCACACAAGACTGGGTTACCATCGTCGGCTCGCCCATCACCCCCTCACCCCCCCGTTCCCTGCCTCTATGCTTTCACTAGCACACACAGCATGCGGTGCACAATGACAATGTTATCGTCCTTGGACTTAATACAGAACATGACGGCAACAGCAGGAATGCACCTGGAGTGTCCATATAATTGCTGTCGTAATTATAAGAGTATCCGGCAACTGAAGAGTCCCGTGGCCCATTACTTTCAGCAAAAGAGGAAGTAACAAAATCGTACTTTCACCATGCAACAATTCGCTGTGCCGCAACAATGCCTTTTTTTTTCTCTTGTGAGGCGGGGCACCTAAATGAAAAGTAGGAAATGAACACATGTTGGACACAATCGAATTTCTACTTTGGGCACCTAGTGTGGTTACCGAATGAATATAGAAGAAAACGTGAGACGCTTGGTCCACAGAGAACCATCGGCATAGTGCTCAGTATCCTACAACAGCGAGACAAAGGACTTTCTGAAGAGGTTGCGGTATTATCAAAGTGAATGTGATGCCCTTAAGCGAACGCGTTGCAATCCATTGAGTCCTCACAGTGATGATGGCGAGTGACCATTGTTTTTTTTTTTTTTTTTCTCTCATCTGCTAGCAAGAAAGCGTCCAAAACTCTGCCAGGCCAAAATCTACTCGGTCAGAGAAAAACGAATTCACACCAAAGTGCGCCGCGTAGTGGTCGGGGCAACATGAGAAAAACGCATGCACTCTGGCTGGCTCTGGCAGCCCGCAGGTAGCGAGAACAGGAAAATTGAAGAGACTCAATGTGTCCTTGCTAATAAAAGTCAAAGCAGAAAAAATAAATAAGAATGTAGTTACCTTTGCTGGCTTTAGTGTGTTGACATGGATGCTTTGGCGCAGGTGAAAAAAATGTTGATATTCTTTTCTGTGACATGACGACACAAATGCACCACCACAGCGCTTTGTCTTATCGGACCTCGCTGAGTGCTCTGTCAAATTGTCTGATAGTGCATTGATTTGGCCCTTCTCGTTGTATGGTCCGATGTACGACTTTAGAAAAGTCAATGCACTTTTGGCGTCAAATGTTTATAAGAACACTAAACCTACAAAGTTACGGAATTGAAAATCTAAAGCACTACTTTGGAAACATCAATGCACCTTTCGCATAAAAAGTTCATGAGAACTTTATGCACATAAAGTTTCAGAATTGAAATCCATGCGCTCCGTAGATTTCACTGTAGATGCCACCACGAGCCCTCTCGCCGTCAAAACACCCTTGAAACTTTGTCCTCGGATGGGTCTCCTTGCGTTATGTGACTCCAGGTGCGTGGGCGTTGTCACAAAATCCAGCCCGATTTCACAATGTTCGCGCCAAAATGGCTTTTCGAGCATGAAAAAGACATTCTACACAAGATCCAGAATAATTTCCGGTGCTGGGGGTTGTTTGGTCGGCGGTGCATGACAGCACGAAATAAATTTGGGGGGGGGGGGGGGGGCTGAAGCCCCATAAGCCCCCCCCCCTCTTCCCCCCTCCTGGCTACACCCCTGGAACATTGGATTGAGCTTGCATTTTTACTTGTGTAGTATAGTACAATAATACTATGAAATGCCAACTTGTTTGCACTGGAATTTCACATAAAGAGGGCATTTCGGTTTCTTAGGGGTTTAACATCCCAATTTTGATTGCGCAGTGCTCGTTAACATGCTCCCAATGCTCAGAACACAAGCATTTTTTCATTCCGAACCTCATGACTAAGGACGTTAGCCTTAAGTTTGGATGGCACCTTCTCATATGTAATGTCATGTGGGGGGCCATGCTATGTGTCATGCACACACTTGCTAGCTCTGTGAAGTCTGTTCAACACAAATGGTTGAGGTCCCATTTTCTGGTTTCCAAAACCATGCGAGTTGGCAAGTTTGTCAATATGTCGAGCCCCATTATGTTGCAGGGGCCCCTTTTATGCAAAAACAAGCTGCCCTTGCCCAACAAATTTGATTGCAGTAAAGAATATTATATGCCTTTTTAGTATTGCTTCAGCACTGCTATTATAAAATTAACACTTCCCTTGAAACTTTTCTATCCGATGTTTCAGTTACTATGGCGTCAGTCTAGTGAAAAGAGTGGAGCCATCCGAGTGCATGCTTGTTACGAATGGATCTGTTGGTACAGCCTCATTCTTGGCAACAGATTTTTGGCAGTTAAGAAATACATAGAATGTCTCATAGGGAGCTGCTGAAAAACTGCGTAACAGATAAAATTTGGTATTGGCATGTTGCAAGTGTGACCTGCACACAAAAAGATCTGACTGCCTTTCACCATACCATCACTGATGCACATCAGAAAGGACTCTGTACTGTGCCACTGTGTCAGTTGGTTCGACAGCCATGTCAGGAATGAAGAATGCAAGCTACTAACCCTGCTCCTGACTTTTCTTTGCTCCTACCATTGTTAGTGCACGCAATTCAAAGAAGAGTTTTTTGTCCAATGATGTAAATAACCATTTGCATTACAGAAACAAGGCCAGTAGAGCTTTTAAAAAAAGGCACAGATTTGTGCATTATATGAACAAGGAGAAGGGAAACAGAAAGGCTCTATTTTTGTTAATCACGATCATATAAAGCCAGCAGGCAATGACGCCAAGAAAAGCATAGGGTAATTAGCTGTGGTTGAAATTGAAATGTAGGAAATAATGAAAGGCAAATTAAAGAGGACAAAAAAGGTGAACTTGTAACAACTGGTGACTAAACCCAGAACCGTATATATATCATATCATAAGAAGCCTACAAATAATGTCAGTTCGTCGGCTTCTTATGATCTAATAAAAATTGGGCCCTTCCGTTCCCTTTCTTCTCGTCCGTATGCATACATGCATCTGTGTATAGTCTTTCTTTTTAGCTGGACCAAGTTCTTAAATTGCCTGAACCAGTTAGCACAATTGTAACCCTTGATCTAACTTACATGATCAGGTGGCCATTGCTTTTACAAAAAAAAGTCTAAATCCTTAATTGAATAATTAGCATGATTATGTTAACTTTCTAACGAATTACTTTACTGCGCATATTACAATCTACCAATTGTAACTATGAGTTTGCAAGGCATATCGACTTGGCATGTATTCCGAGGATGGCACTGGTTTCGAGATATGCGCCCTCAAAATTGCAGCAAGAATGCACTGTTGTTCCACTTGCTTCTTAAAGAAAACGGCTGCTTTATACATTGAAGCACAAAAGTAACTGGAATGCCACTGAATTTTGTCGGACACTTTGAAAACGAAATTGGTAGTGTCCTGAGAATCCGTTACAAGTTGATAAGCCTCGCGAGCTCACCAGATAATTTGTAGATTGAAATATGTGCTGTAAAACAATTGATTGAATAGTTAATCAGCGAAATTATGTTAATTATTCAATTAAAGATTTTGATTTCCTGTAAAGGTCGTGGCCGCCTCGTAATTTAGATCAAGGCTTAGAATTGTGCTAACTGCAGGCAATTAAAAATTTGGTCCAGCTAAAAAACAACACCCTGCGCGCGCGCGCGCACGCACGCACACACGCACACACGCACACACGCACGCACGCACGCACGCACGCGCACACACACACACACACCTAAGATGTACTCTTAGACCAAGATTCAGGAAAGCAGTGAGGTAAACTATTCTTTTGTGCAATAATTAGGACATTTGTATGTTTTCAACTATCCTGAACACGAGATGCTGTTATAGCATGCCATTGGCATAGCCAGAATTTTATTTCAGAGAGGGAGTTCCAGCAATCAACTTGCATATGGCAGCCTTACAATATTGGGAAATGGAGTGCGAGAATGCACCCACCTCTTCTGCCTAAACCACCAGGTTGTATAAAGAAAATACAGTAAGACCCCGTTAATATGTACCCACTTAATGAGTAATTCTGTCTTAAATATAGTCGCGATGAATGCCCCACCCTATCACCATTGAACTAATGTATTGGCTGACTGCTTAAGACGTAATCACTTACCACATGGCAGATGGTCAGTGCGTGCGTAGTATTTACTTCATTTTTTGGTGCTTTCAAGCCCGGTATCTGAGAAATGTGTGTGCACACCATATATAGTGAAATTGCAACAAGACGACTTTTCACGGACAGCAGTCCCCATTGATAGTGACATCAAAACATGGTGGTCATGACATGTTTCCTGCTGCCATAGCTTCTGGCGCTACCACGTCGTTGACAATGATCTGGAAGTGGGTGATGGCCTTTCTATCTCCGACGTGGTGCATGCATTTATCTTCATGAGGGCATTCACAGAAAAGTGAGGCCTATTGGAGAAACTCACTCGTGGCCTTGCAGAGCTTAAAATTAAATTATGGGGTTTTACGTGCCAAAACCACTTACTGATTATGAGGCACGCCGTAGTGGGGAACTCCGGAAATTTCGACCACCTGGGGTTCTTTAACATGCACCTAAATCTAAGTACACGGGTGTTTTCGCATTACGCCCCCATCGAAATGCGGCCGCCGTGGCCGGGATTCGATCCCGCGACCTTGTGCTCAGCAGCCCAGCACCAGCCTTGCAGAGTTTGAGAATGCCATCGTCGTTGCAAGGTTGCCACGGCAGCAAGTTAGAATCACAGATTTTCTTACACCCTGCTCACAAATATAACTGTGTGTGTGTATGAGTGAAAATTAAGGCGTAGTTTTTTTCTCACCAGTAAGTCTATAGCCGCTCACTCTGCCATTGTCAGTTAGTTAGTACATCGCCTAGTGCGTACCTGATCCACATTCCCCGCCATCTACATACTAACAAGGTTTTACTGCACACATTAATTTGCAGACTGATAAGCAGCATTAGATTGCATTGCAGAAAGGTAGTCTAAAACATAGTAAGCTTGCTATACTCCTTGACAGTAACAGCAAAATTTTTTGCCCCAACAATAGCTTTAATTATGTAGCACCAAACGAGTGGGAAAATAAGCACAAGTTGTCCAGTGAATTTAACTGTACACTGCGATTTATACATGCCATAAGATCACTTGGAGTTCCCAAGTGGCATAGAATGCAGGTTAACTCAATGGATCTGATCCTTTGCAACAGTCATTATATAGTGGTTGAACTGCCTCAGTGCAATGGCCACAGTTCTATGGAGGCAGACAAAAAAGATATGTAGCTGTAAATATTTGTAGAAATGACTTTGAAAAACACAAATTGATTTTCGACGTTTCGGCCAGGTACCGGCCTTTATCAAGAATGGTTGAACATGCATAACGACAGCTGTTTTACAGTTTATTGGTGCAACATTGTGCAATAACTAGTTTGCAATGAAGTTTTTCATTGCAAACCAGTTATTGCACAATGTTTCACCAAGAAATGTCTAAAACTGTCATTACGCATGTTAAACCATTCTTGGTAACAGTCGGTCCCCAGCCAAAACATCGAAAATTTATTTATTGTTTTTTGCAACATGGATTTTTTCAAATATATGTGTGTATGTCGCACGCGGTGTGTTGTTTGCCAAATACTACACAATTTTATTAAAGTTTTGAAACGGTAATTTTAGCACACCATGCAATATGTGCTCGCAACAAATTTTGTATGAACCATATCAGATGACAAATCACCAGAAGGCTACTCGGTGCTTTTGTATGCATGTTTGTGCTACTATTGTGCACAATGTCTATAGCTGCAAACCCAACACACTGGGTAGACATAGTATTTTGCTGCAGTTCTTATGCAAGGTCACTTCCCCGTTTCACAAGTCTTTATGGTACTTGTATTTCGGTAAGATAAGCAGGTTAGCTTATGCGACAGAGACAGAGAATAACTTTATTGAATTGGGGAAGTGGGATAATGGATTAGGAGCTTGATGGGTGGCGCCCCAAGTACAGGGCTCCACTGGCTTCAGCCACCAGCTGAACGTGACCCAGAAGAGCCTTCTGCACCTTCGGGTCCGAGCTGGCAAGTTGTGCCTCCCATTGCTCCAGTGTGTTAGTTAGGTTATACCTAACTAAGTAGGCATTTAAATTTGGCGGTCTATTTTGGCATCCCCATGAGACGTGGTACAAATACAGCGGCGAGTCGCTACACCACGGACAGGCAGGCCCATGCATTGTTTGGAAAATTTTGCTTATCTTAATAAATTTGGGTAGACCCCCATTTGAATCCTGCAAAGATCTATTGCGTCTTCCCCTTGCAAAGATATGTGGGGGGCGCCGCATGCCGCACTGGTGAGCAAGAATATTGCGTGGTGCCATAAGTGCCAGATCACTATCCTCCTCCTCGCGATGGCTTTCCTGTGAAGTGTCGAGTTGTGAATGTGAAGAACACCAAATAGAAAGAACTTTGCACTGTGGTACGACAGCCACACCCGAACATTTTTTGCAATATATAGCAGAAAAAAACTCATGGCTATTGCACGAGCCAATGTTCTATATCCAGCCTAGTGTGTAGTGTTTTCTCCAATAAATGGTACCTCTGCTGTAGACATTCAAGTTGGCCTTAAAAAGCTTCCCGATAGTCATAAAAGAATGGCAAACAGTTTTGATAAACAAGTACTCTCGCTGCAAATAATTGATGCGCAAATTAGTGATCACTGAAATTTCGGTAAGCGTGCTGCTAAGGCTTGCTACTTCCAATGTGAAAGCAAAGGAAGTGACAAGTCCTTTCTAGTTTTAGAGTGTAGTAGCACCAAATGCTATCAAATGGCATCATCACTTCGGGTACCAGTGATGCTATAAAACAATATTGGTTCTCTTTTATACTATTGAAGGCGTCTCCACGGGTGCTGTTTGTGCTAAAGACGTGTTAAAAAAAAAAATAGCGTCAGAGGTAGTGCTTCTCCATAGCGCCTGCAAACTGTGATATGGGCTTTAAAGACCGACTGCAACGAAATTTAAGTTAGCTGTATTGGTAATACATGGGTAGTTTATACTACCGAAACAATCTTTTGGTAATCGTATAACTTTCTTATTAGCAGCCATTAAATAGCACCTAATCAGATGACACATGCACCTGGTGGTGCAATACAAATCCGATGGCCTACAGAAATATTTACCACACTTTGGGCATTGCCTAACCTTGGAGCTATGCTGAGGGCCCTCACTGGTTCTGAACATTTTTTTCCAGTTTCGATATCGAAACATCTGTTTGTTTTAACTTCTTGTGATGCATCCACTCATATTTCAAACTTAAAATGTTGCACTAAGGCTGCTATATATCTACCCTATCTGAAATTGGCTTCTTACGCAGTCTAAAGTTTTGTTGCAGTTCATCCTGCATAAGTGTCTTGTTATTGTACTAATATCTCGCAATAAATGTGACCAGTCTGTAGCTTCAAGTTCATCAGCATCTGCAGTTGTCAGTTTAATAGGGACCTCCTCCGCAGATGCTTCCGAAAGCGCGGCACAACAGAACTTGGCTGCCGGTGAGCCCTCCAGCTGGCCAGTGCCCGAGGAGCCCTTTGTGCCAGACTACAGTGTGCAAGCGGTGACAGACATGGTGTACATGCGCGTGCACCGGTCTGTGTACCTGGCGGCCCTCAAGGCATCGCGCCTTGACCGGCCAACTTTACGGACAGATCTTGAGGTGGACCACATGCTTAGCAGTGGCGCACCAGAGCGGCCTGGCGACAGCAGCTCACCCCTCCTGGGCGACAGCAGCTGATGGCTCATCACTGCCAATGCTTCTCCTAGTCATCGCTCCAAAGACGGCCTATGGGTCGCACGCCACTTGGCTGGCTTCCTCGCCTATGCCGGTCTTTCAGCAGCAGTCTTTCTTGCTCGTTACGCCCAATTTTGGGCCTCGTACCACCGAGCGCCCTTGCATTATTCCATGTTAGCAGATTCTTATCCATGGTAGCCTACATTCTCTTGCTTCAGAGTTACTGTTACTGTTTTTAGTAGTGTATACAAGAATGGTCACACAGCAGTAGTATGTTGCCAAAGCGATCAATAAAACATGTTTCAGATTTGTTTGCTCACTGGTGCAGGCACAAAGCTTGTTGCTCAAGCTACCAGCTGTCGCAGCTGTTTGAGCACAGTTTCTTGCAGCTTTTTCTTGTCTCGTTCCTTCTGCTTCAACGATGAGAAAATGTTTTTCTTCTTGTCAGCCTCTCGCACCTTCTCAAGAAGCAGCAAAGCAAGGCTCGGGTTGACACGCAGGTACCGGCTGCTCTCTTTTCCATGGTCATGGAAGTAAGTTGACCAGTCCTCTGCCATGAACAGATCTAGGAGCTGCAAAAAACATTCAGATCAAGTTAGCAGACTTCATTCCTTTGAATCCCACAGTGTGCTCACCATAATAAGCAGGGCAGTCCTAAATGTTTCAATTATATGCAAGCTCACACTGGTTCACAGGTGTTTTTTGCATTCTGTTCCTATAAGAACACAGAAACTCAGCGAAAACCTCACATACTTGCAAAAGGCAGTGGTATTGGGTTAAACCGTTGGACCAGGACAAATGTTTCTTGAGGACGGACTTCCCTTGTAGTTACATGCTACTATTGGGTGGATGCCAACTTTCCCTTTTATGAAATTCACTCTTCCTTACAGATTTTCACAGAGCTTATTTGGTTTTGCATTTACAGCCTGATCATAATTAGGCAGAGTGCATTAAATAACTGAAAAAAATCCCAACCCACTTTTCTTCTGCGCATGTCCGTGATAACACATTACAAGCATCAGGAAATAAAAGGCTGTTAACTTCATTAAATTCCAGAGTTTTACGTGCCAAAACCACAATATGATTATGAGGCATGCCATAGTGGGGTACTCCCAATTATTAGGACAAGGCAGATCCAACCCCGTGTTACTATTTGCACACTTCCCGAGTTCATCCAATGCAATGTAAAGACTGCAGTGGACTTGGGCCAGGGCTCCCCTTACCCCAATGCATACTCCCACCCCTACCCGCCCATTTCTCTTTTTCGTCACACCTATATTCCATTCTGCCTATTTACAGGTAGAACGTATACAAATAAAGAAAAAAATAAGTCTGGGGTTTTACATGCCAAAACCACGATACATGACTGAGGCAAACCATAATAGGGGACTCCACATTAATTTCCATCACCTGGGGTTCTTTAACATGCACCCAATGCATGGTACATGGCCGTTTTTGCATTTTGCCCCCATCGAAATGCAGCTGCTGCGGCCGGGATTTGATCCTGCACCTCTGGGCTTAGCAACACAATACCATAGCCCTACACCACCATGGCAGGTAATAAATAAAAGGCTGTGTGGTGTTTAGTTTCAGCTCACTGGATTTTGTAGATTAGTTGCTGAATATGTGAGCCAACACTTTTGAACAATCCAACTGAATAGGTGCAGTGTGCAGACTTGCAAAGCTTAGAATGTGAATAGAAAAAATTGCTTGATTATTTGAGATGATCATGAATTTCTTAAACTATTGTTTAGTAGTTTCAGAGATGGATGCTGTGAAAAGACCCTCTGCTCGATAGTTGCAACAGGAATAATTGCATCACAAATTTTTAGAAAACTTATTCATGAAATTTTCACATAGCGATGTAATCGAGAGTTCAACGAAAGCCCGTCTGGTCGGGATGAAAAATGACAAAAAAAGGCATACACCAACCAAATAAAGCTTTAAAAGAAACAAGACATTTCGTCTGGTTTTTGAAAAGCTTTATTTGGTTGGTGTACATCTTTCTTCTTCATTCACATAGCTGCAGCCAAATTTTCAGTTGCTGTTAAACATTGGTTCTACATGCTATTGCTGATGCGCAGGTAGATCCATATAATCAACAGGTCTGCAAAATTGCTCAGTGATATGTATATTTGCATTCTTTTAAAATCTTATTTGCCCTTTGCTCTAAACTAGATGTAAATGAAAAAAGTTGCAGTTTTGCCCCAAAGGTGAAGCATCGATTGTGACAGCAAATTAGTACAGCTATATGAAGTAAGCATAGCAGTTTTATAGGCCATAAAAACTTGTAAACATTTACTTACTAACTAAATTAACAAGATGGCGTCACACTTGCTGTGAAAAGCAGGCGTGAAGAAGCGCGGCAACAGCAGCAAGCAAAGTGACCTTCGTGCTGCCTATCGCTTAAACATAAGCTGAGTGGTGTAAACCATAGCACATGAAGCTATGAGCCATTGGCACACCTAGACTGTCCCCATTGTAGATCGCTTTCTAGATAGGGTCCACGTCATACGTAGTTGCCGCCAAAGTAGAACGCCCCTCCCTCCCTCCGGTGCCTTGCACACGACTGAAGACAGTGCACTTCATTTCTGCTTTCCTCCCTGGCACGCGCGAGATTGAGCCATCATGATCGGTTCACCCTCCATTGCTTTCACTTGTGTATACGGCGCGAGGCGATAATGTTATCACCATTAGACTACACGGAACATCATGGCGACAGCACAAATGTGCCTAGAGTGTTTATATAATTGCTCACTAAAAATTGTTAAATTATGAGTGTCACTATGACAATCTTAGGCAAATTTAAAAATCTGGCATTTCAGGACAAAATACAAGAGATTGCATATTTATTCATACATACCGCAGCCATACTGGGCTATAGTAGGAGTGGGCAAGAAGTACAAAAATAGACACACACTGGATCCTAATAATGCAGAAGTAACTGAAATTGTACAGTGCACAATATTGTTACACAATAAAAATGCAAGGCCATGAAACAAATTTTGGTAAGAACAATGTTTCACGGCAGTGGCGCACCAACTATTTCTACAGTGTGGGGGGGGGGGGGGGGGTAGACCGCAGATGTTCTGATCTCACGCTCTCTCTCTCTCTGTGCGTGCGTGCGTATGTGTGTGTGTGTGTGTTGCGAATTACTATAACAATAAGTGAAATAGCCTGGAAATGCTTCTGCCAGTTATACTTATTTTTAACAGACATCACACATGGTGAACCATGGGGGCCCAAAAAGTGATCTTAATTTAGATTTATCTCTTGCAACTATATAAAATCTGAAAATGATACAGGGACAAAAGGCAATGAGTGCCCCACAGTGGTCCCAGATCCCGCCGCGTAGCAGCAGTACAGTGCACATAAAAAATGCACATTTGCTACAAAGAATTTGAATTGAACAAATAACTGTACTTGCTGTTTAAGTCTACAGCATAAATGCATCGCTAGTTTAGGTAATGGCATTGTTGGGTTATACGCAACCACCTACAATCAACATAAATTACTAGCTATATTCACACAAAAAAAATTGACTGGCCATCCCAGCCCCGCGACAGTGAATGTCCAGCAAATCTGTTGAAAACCACCACAACTGCTGGGGGGGGGGAGGGGGTATGCAATGCTTTTTAACACCCTCCCCCCCCCTCCCCAATTTCAGCTAGATTTGATATCTGTTGAGTGCACAGTCCTACCAAGGTAACAGGATAAATTATTTGTTCACAAAACACATTCATAAAGATCTCTTGGGACATTGGGAGACCTAGCTAATAGCAGTAGCGTGATACTTTCGAACACTTGCTTACAATTTTTTTAACACTGTATTTGATCGACACATATTTACCATCGCACATAAACTTGGCGTATTGTTCCCCTTATGTTAGCAAAATTTGACCTCCATTGTTGTAATTATGCCAGCACAGCTGTACAAGTCCTACACCGCTCAAAAAACAGACCAGTAACGCTACCACTTGCATTCGTATTCTACTGGAAAATACGCATTTCACCCAACCATTTGGAAGATTGCCTACACCTTATACATACCATGCCCTTAACTTTCCTTTGTTTAGCTCACCGAGGACACCAGAGAAACAAACTACAAATTTCTTAATATCCCCTTCAGTCATGGCGCACATGTTTGTGAACGTGACTTATTTTTGGTGTGACTGTGCAGTGGTTGCAAGGAATAGACAACGAACATTAAGCTTTGTGTATATTGAACATTTTGCATTGTTAAAATACGCCCATTTCACTTCTGAGTGAAATGTTAATAAAATAATGTAAATTTCACATTTATCAACAGCCGATCGTAATTTGTGACTGAACGCATTTCACAAAAGTACATGAAAAAAACGAGGTTTTAGTAATTATCTCTGACACTTGCATATAAAGCTGGAAAGTGAAAGTTTCGCAGTGCACTGTGCTTAAAATTTTCCTATTTTCACGAAATTTCACTTCCGTATCTCGTACGTAGTTTTAGGAGTCTAGGAAACATCTAGATTAACGGCAGTATGACGCTCTGGAACACTTCAATGAGCAACTTTTTACAAAAGGCTGTAATGAGCCTACACAGAGTAAACATATATCACTCGTCACACTGAATTGCTTCGTGCATCAAATAAATATAAACACCGTGCACTCTTAGACCAAGTTGCACCCTTTGGGGTGCATATTTTCCACACAACAATAATCGTCATCTGCCTTGCTTGCATTTCTTTCTTGAAAACGCTGCGCCCACTACTTTGCTGTCGACAATGCTCTGTCATGCTGATAACGCACATGCCGTTCGTGACTTTGAAGTACCGTGCTCGCAGCGTTAAAGGAAGGAAATGTGGGCAAGACAGATGACAATTATTGTTGTGTGGAAAGATACGACCCAAAGGGTGCAATTTTGCTTTTGGTCGCCCCGCATATTTTACTGAGGATACTGGGGGTAAACAACCAAATGCCGTGTATAATGCATAAAAATTGAGATAAAGCGACCAGTCAGTTACTGTTTTCAGAGTATGTAAGCAACCTACACAGGGAAAATTTTTGGTACACATCACCAAAAAGTGGCCCTAACTTTTTTAAAATACAAAATATCTGCTGTGCTTGCTCCCGCCGGGAAACAAGTAATAGTGTAGCTCTTATTTAGAAACAGCCTGAAAATGAAATTGTCAGTCAGAAGTGACACATGTCTTTAGAAAAATTCAGTATTCTATTGTTCTATTGGTATTCAAATGGCTGTGCGAGTTGAACCAAGGTCATTTTCACGAGCATATCTACAATAAGTCGTGATTACGCAATCAAATTCGACAGTTATACCTGTAAGAGGTTTGATTAGATTTCTGATTATGATAAGATACTGAGATAGGCAGGGGCGAACAAAAGCTCACAGCACTGTTTTCCTAACGTACCTGGCGCAGTTCCACGAAGAACATCTGCAGCACGCCCTCCTTGAAGCCTTTTACTGGTTCTGAGCTGGCGAACTCTGTAAATGCATAGAAGACAGCTGTTAGTGTTAGTTCTAGTCCTGGATGGTGTCAGTTACCCACGTTCACACTGGATGACGTCCAAGTTGAACTGCTGCAAAGCACCCATGGAAATGTACTTGACATCGTCCGAGGTGAGGATGTTCAATAGAGATGTGGCGAGATGCTGGCAGGCAGTCATGCAGGCTGTTTGAGCCACCTTGTCCTGCATGTATGCAAACAAAGTTGTAGACAGGGAATGCTAATTTGCACATTATTCATCTCTACATCCTGCAGCTACAAGTTGACTACAATAAATGCCACAGTGAAAAGATCTCAATTCACACCACCTGTGGTCAGCGCACACGTGTCTACATTCCATTCCCCGCTGGAATGTAGCCTTCCAACCAACCTTGCTACTACTTCGAGCTCAGTAACAGAACAATAACATATAATTTAAGAGCTCTGAACATCAGTTGGGCATCAAACATATTCAATGGTAATCTTCAACATAAACTGTTGTGCACAACTCAAACTCTACAGGCATGACTAACCTCTTAACTGCCATGATGAATTTTAAAAACATTTTTAAAAGTGCAGATTTTTTTTAGAACTGCATATGTTGCGCCAATCTTTTTTTTTTTTAAATATGATAGCAGGAATGCCTATAGCATTTTTAGGGGCATTGTTGAAAAAAATATATAGCAAAAGTCATTGTGTATCATCATCAGCAACAGCAACCTATTTTATGTCCACTGCAATACGGAGGCCTCTCCCTGCAATCTCCAATTACCCCTGTCCTGTGCCAACCGATTCCAACTAGCACCCGTGAATTTTCTAATTTCATCACCCCACCTAGTCTTCTGCCGTCCTCGACTGCGCTTCCCCTTCTCATTCTGTAACCTTAATCATCCACCGGTTATCTAACCTGCGCATTACATGACCTGCCCAGCTCCATTTTTTTCTCTAAATGTCAATTAGAATATCGGCTATACCCGTTTGCTCTCTGATCCAAATGGCTCTCTTTCTGTCTCTTAATGTTATGCCTAGCATTCTTTGTTCCATCGCTCTTTGCGCGGTTCTTAACTTGTTCCCAAGCTTTTTTGTCAGTCTCCAAGTTTCTGACCCATATGTCAGCACCGGTAAAATGCACTGATTTTACACCTTCCTTTTCAATGATAATGGTAAGCTTCCAGTCACAAGCTGATAATGTCTGCTATATGCACTCCAACCCATTTTTATTCTTCTGCAAATTTCCTTATTATGGTAAGGGTTCCCTGTGATTAATTGACCTAGGTAAACATACTCCTTCTCAACACTAGCGGTAGAAAATGAGAGCTGTAACATCTTCACACAAGTGTGGAAAGCCGAGTAAAAGCTTCTGTACATGCAATTTACATGAAAGTAATTGCACTATGATTGGTAGCACACTACAATTTACAGCAGTCTTAAGCTGAGATTATCTTTCTTTAGCAGGCAGATATATATATATTTTTTGTTAATCAGTGAAGCACACTTGTGTAAAATACATACCGGCAGATTTGTGAATGCTTGAAACACGTTGTTTAAGAATGCAATCAAGTCCATCATGTAATTGCTGGCTTGGCCCTCAGGTTCAACTAGAAGCCAGTCATAATGGGCTGAATGGAAGAACAAAATACCAGTCAATTACCTCACCGCCCTTACACCCTCACTACCTTTCAACTCACCAAGTTCCAGGAACTCCCCTATTTTAGCCTTCAGCTGTTCATAAATTTGGTCCTCTGCATCTTTTCGGGCGTCCTGCATTTTATGTCAGCACACAATGTCACTTGGCATTGACATCCACTGTTTCTTACCTTGAACATTGTCCTCCCCTGAAGCTTAGCCACATGATGGCTGTCACCGCACCACCGACTGTGAAAAACAAAGGTTCCCTTGATCATCTCATGAGCATACAGCTGCATTTCCAGGGTGATACTCACTTGAAAATGGAAGAGATGAACTGCTCCAAGTACACACTGGCATCTTCAAGGTAGTTTGTGTTTATCGTTATTTGTATTAGCTACAGAAAAAGACAAAACAGGTTATACACTTCAAAAGATGCAACTATGATTGGCCCTTTGTACACACCTGCAAAAGACCAACATTTGGTTTCTTTATGAGCGATGAGAGGCAACCGCCCAGTGTTCGGGTCAGTAGCAGGTTGGTGGCTTTCCGTACCATGTCCTCAACTTCAGTCTGACTGAAAGTGCAACACCAAAAACCAGCAACAGTTATGCCTGTTAATTTTTATTTTTATTACTATTATTTTCTCTCTTGCTAACACAAACCTGACATTGAGGTCTTCAGAAAACTTGAGGCATTCACGAATGAAGCCTTTGACTTCATCAAAGATGCCGGGTACAAACCGTGAAAATGGGAACTTCTTTGGGAATGGTGCCTGGAATGTAACAGCAACATTACATGCACTTTCCAGCCACATATTACAAGAACCTCACATACTTGCTCCAATGCCTCATCTCGAAATGGGAAAATGGCCACCACATTCTGGTACTCCTCCTCTGTTGCAACTTCAATAGGGTGGTAAGAGTCATCATCAAAGATGCTACGGAAAGTCTGAACACAGTGCTTCATAAGGATCTCGTTGTAATGTTCCTGTATCTCAAGCAGCAAGTTGTGCACTGGGTCTACATGGTATCCATAGCTCTGCAAGAGAAAAAAAGTGAATAAGGGTTGGGCGAGAGTCTGAAGTAGTTCCACAGAGTTCAAAATTTGCCTAGATACACCTTACCCGTAGTGTTTCGCTGAAAAGGAGAATGAGTTTCTTAACCTCAAGCATCAGGCTGGCTTCCGTGCAGTAGGCCTGGAATTAACCAGATCCTAAACAAACTGTCTGCCCACTCAATACAGTACAAGAAGATCTTAGCATGCTACTTACAGTGTGTGTCCTTAATGCTGCTGTTATCTTTAATAAGGCATTCTCCCAGACTTGGTCCAGGTATGCCTGATTCACAAGGCCACTTGCTGTGTTTAAAATGTGGTCCTCAACAACAAAGAACCTAAGAACATAAATATGATACATGAATGACACGCTGTCCGATATGTATAAAATAGAATAATTGTTTTCATAATTACATAATTTCATAATTTTGCAACATTCCAGTACTTGGCTACCTGTGAGCGAACCAACTTTTTTTAGAGCTAGAATCCTGTTCCTGTTACATTTTACAGTGTACATGAGCAATACCTGCATTAGTGTATTCTTGTTTAGGTTAATTTCCTGAGTAACACCATATTTAGGTCTGAGTACTTTGTTGTGGCAGCTGAGCCTAGTTGGGCATTTCTTTCCTTTTAACGGCGCCACAGACGTTGTGTTATGGTACATCAATAGATGAATGGGTGTGAAATTCCTGTTCTATCATGCGATTATCATCATGCAACTGCCCACCTTTAAAACACTACACTGGTGTTTACTCCTTTTAATTTGAACCACTGAGCCCACAGATGCTTTACCAGTACCACTTCACATAGATGGAGTTCTACAGAATTAAGCATAGAACATGGCGCAGAAGCTGTGCCATGTACTTGGACCTTTGAGCTGTGCTAGTAGTGCTTTGCACACAACAAAGGCCTCTTAGCTTACTCTGAGACACTAGCCTCAACCCTACTCCAGTTACTTGTTACTGTATGTTCTTGTGTATGTTGTGCATTTGCGTGTTATGTATGGATGTAAGCCTTGCTGGTGAGTCAATAAACCCACTATGGCACTCCTAAACTACATGTCACAGGCCTTAGCAAGCCGCTAACAAACATGCTAGCTTGTAACCACCACAACTTTCAGTAAAAAAGAAACAAGTCTACCAAAACTGCTGGCATAACTCACCCAACAATTTCCGCAAAATATTTACGATATCCATCACTTGTCTCATGCTGAAAATTGAGAATGTATTAGAACCAGCACACTTGGATTCCCATGACACTAGTCCAGAAAACAATGAACAAAACTCAAAATATTTCCACCTTACAAACTAAAAATAAAATAGGACTACCAAAATGTGGTGGTTGAGTGTGGGCATCACTGCAACGTTAGCGACAGTGTGAACTGCAATCAAGGTTAACCAAATATTGTGATAGTAATCCTACAAATCATGACACCATCATGTACGGGGAGGCAAGATTTCAACCTCTAATGCTGCCACCCTCTGTGTGAGGCCACATCGTTCATATATATGACAACGCGCCGTAAGCAATCTGCATGACTAAGTGGTACATTTCTGGCTAATCCCTGCTGCATAATGTGGTATAGGTTTGCAGAGATTGAACGGCCGGGCAACTGTCATCACTAAACGAAGTGTAATGGTCATACATTATAATTTGTAAAGCAACATCCACATAGAATTCCACTACAATAATTTTTTTAAGAGTTTAGTAACAGTATTAAAGAGAGAAGCAAATTAAACATTTAGAGGTGATGGTGCAGGGAAGTGAGCAACCCTTCCTGCAGCAGAGGCTACCTCTAATTGTCGCAGTCAATGCCTGAAAGTGATATGCCTCCACTGCATTCTCCCATATCAGAGCCAAGGGTGCACGTGATTTTTATGTCACAACCCCCACTCCTTTTTTCTCTCTCTATTCATTTTTCATTTGTCACACTTCAAGAGGCAGTTTCACACACTGTTTCATGGGTATCCCAGAGCAGCTTACGTCGTTGCTGACTATTTCTATGCTGCAGGTGTGAGGTGTGGTGTTTCTGGTAGGCGAGTTGTTTTGTGGAGGTGTACACATGGGCTCTTGTTTAAATTTGAAGCAGTTTTTGCAACTTCATTACCATCCATCTGTTTTATGTCTGCAGCAGGGCAAAGGATTCACACAATGATCTTCAATCACCTTTGTCTTTCCACCATCTGACTCCATCTTATGTCTGCACATTTCTTAATTTCATCATGCCCATGTGATCCTCTGCCAGCCTCAACTACATATCTCTTACTGTGGAACCCCCATTCTCTGACCCTAATAGACTGCTGTTATCTGCTCCATTCACCGGTATCTATACTGCCACAATCCTGTCTCTTAATGTTACACCTATAATTTTTACTTCTATTGCTCATTACGCAGTCCTTAGCTTCCCATGCTTTTCAGTATCCTCAAAATTTCAGGCCCACAGGTTAGTACTTGTAGAGTTCGCTGATTATATCCCTTTCAGGTGCCAATTAGTTTTGGTTGTTAGAAAACTGCATTCTTTTTTCCCCTTTTTTCCATCATTAAAGACATGCAGCAGCACAGTAGATTTGTAATTCTGAAATTTTAAGCGAGTTTTGCTGTTTTCACAAATATGGACTCCATGGCAGAGCTCTCAAAAATACTTCAAGCACGAACCATGTCATCTAACCCCCGTATTCAGAAATGCATCTTAACTTGAAGCCCATGCTTGACTTGATTTTTATGACGCCTGCCGCGAACGCACCGAAAGAAACGCAAAGAGCATCTTTGGCGCATTCGCAACAGGCGTCATTTATATCAAGTCAAGCATGGGCTTCAAGTCAAGATGCATTTCTGAATACGGCGGTAAGTGTGCCAGGAAAAGATCAAGTCACTTCAGAAATTTGACTAGGGCAAATAATTATTTTCAAGAAGAAAGAAAGAAGAGGACCTACTACATAACAACATACTAGTGTCATAGAAAACATGCCACAAATACAGTGTTTCAGTGAACATTTTCCAAATTTTCATTTAATTGCCTGTGGCAGATAGTGCAATTCTAGAACATGAGCTGGTGTGCTCATTAATAGTTAAAAACATCTTGGTTTATTTTGAGCTTAAACTTCACACAAAAACCTGCTGCGGAGGCCGGGTGGGTATGGCATTCTGATATCAAGCACAAGATCACAGGTTAAGTTCCTGGCCACAGAGGCTGCATTCCAATGAGGGCAGAAAGTAAAAATGCTCATGTAGCATACTTTTTGAAGCAAGTTAAAAAAATAAGTCAAAATTAATCCAGAGCCTTCAACTACACATCCCTCATGCCCACTGTGCCAGCTTGGGGATGTTAAGGGGAGATGCAGGTAGAAAAATTAATTTTTTTCAACAATTTCCCTTTGTTTTTGAAATTGTTGAACACTCTTCTTCCTTGTGTAGAATAATCAAAGTGACACATGCTATTTCCCTGCTTCAGAAATTCCATCCTTTTTCACCTCACTGTCAAGAAGTACATGTATCTCAAACTTTCAATAGGGGTGTCCTCCTTTTGCATTTTTAGCAATTCTCAAAGTTAGTGCACACTTTTCTTTTACAGTTCTATTTGACTTATTCCAAGGAAATTTGGTACACTTGTTCTATAAGGTATGCAGAATGCCGATATCTATGTGATTTCAATATTCTTGTGATATCATAATGCAAATTTGAGCTAACTTCTCAGAACTATAGAAAAAAGAAGCATTACAACTTTGCAATTTTTTTCAAATATTGATGACTCCTACAGAAAAATTCCAGCTAGTTTGCAGCATTCTACGGTTATTATAGAGTGGATTAAGCTGTTTCTGCATGTTCTTTATGCAAAATTATTATCTAAGAAAGTTTACACAAAAATCCTTTTGTTTTCAACTTTTTGGCAACAATGAACAAAAACTATTGAAGCTCCAAAAAATATACTTAGTGTAATGGAATGAGCAGAAAAAGTCTTACAAGCACACACAATTTCATTACTCTATGGCACTTATTTAAAAGAAGGGTCTGCACACCAAAGTTTTTGTAAAGGTTGTATCAAATAAACAGCATTATTGTCCCAAGCTGCTAATGTGCATTAACTGTGTCAGGGCATAGGCTCACTGATTAGAGAGAAGAAAATGTCTTGATATAGTAGGAGAGATTATTAATACAGCTTATGTGCGTAGATGAAATGTGCCACAAAAAATTACGCATTGTATGGTAAACTGCAGCACTCATGGGCAAGGGTACTCTTGCTCTTAAGGTACACCAAAGCAACACTGAGAAAGGTAGTGATTTTGGGGTACACTCTCATATATTTCATTGTCAAAGCTCAAACTGTCAGCAACCCTGCTTTTCGAAATACATAGAAACCTCTTCGGATATCACTTGTAACTACACTAATTATATGAAGAATTAATTTTACTTTTGCAAAGTGTCCCAATCTCCATGAAATTGTCATAATATTGCTTATCAAATGCTTTCGGACAACACATATTTGGAGGCTGAAGAATCGCAAGCACTGAAAGCCAGTGGTCCAATTAGTTCTGAAATAATGATAATAATAATATATGGGGTTTTACGTGCCAAAACCACTTTCTGATTATGAGGCACGCCGTAGTGGGGGACTCCGGAAATTTTGACCACCTGGGGTTCTTTAACGTGCACCTAAATCAAAGTACACGGGTGTTTTCGCATTTCGCCCCCATCGAAATGCGGCCGCCGTGGCCGGGATTCGATCCCGCGACCTCGTGCTCAGCAGCCTAACACCATAGCCACTGAGCAACCACGGCGGGTCTGAAATAATGAGGTTTTACTGAACTGGAGTATGAAGTATTTGCAAAAAAGTAACTTTTTTCTGAAGCAAAAGGCATACGCTATGAAGACTGCATAAATGCAAAGTATGTAACAAAAACTGCCACTTAACACTGAGTACACAGAAAACAAAAGTAAAAACAAAAGGAATAAACGACAACCATTTCGCGCAAGTTGACAAACCACACTAGGTCTGATTGTCCAAAAATGTCATACCATGTTCATTTGTGGTTGGAGGGCAAGCCGAGCCTGGTGCTTTCGTTGTTGTCGGTAGTAAGCTTCAAACGTATCCCGTGCTCCCAGTACACTGTAGATGTGGTGGCAGCGGTACACCGGTGAGAAATCTACCAAGTCTTGCGCGCTCATATCTTCATCCTGGTCCAGCTCTTGCTTGCAGCCCTGGTTCAATGCCACCTCACCAATGCGACCTGAATGCTTGCGAATGTTCTCAAGGAAATCTTTCAGCTCTGACAAGGATGCTTCCTTTATACGGTCACGCAGCCGTGGTATACACACTGCCATGGACTGAGCAAATCGATGCTGTGATACTCGGGGCAAATATGTGTGCTCTAGCTGTTCAATAGTTTTAAGTGCTGGGTAGTACCGACGTTCTTTCATCTGTTCCATTAATTTGGCGTAAACATCAAGCACAGGAAGGCACACACTTAGGCTTCCAATTGTCCAGGCAATGTTACTTTGAATGTGACCATACTTGACTAACTCATCAGCCCTCTGCAGGACACGCTTCGCTGTTTCTTGTAACTCTTGGTCTGTTCGGGTCACCTCATTCTGCAAGAAAAAAGTTACATATAGGCCTCTGAGACGGACTCCCACAATTCCAGCTTTAAGTTTACTGACATAATGTAGTGTGAAGACACAATTACGCAGAAGGGACACAGAACACATCACAGGTGGTACTAACAAATTTATTTGAAATACAGCGAGAAGAGTATATATGCTGTTCCCAACACGCAGACACCCCTGCCACTACTGAGGGCGACTATCAGGACTGGCAAGATCACTTGGCAGATCTAAAAAAAAAGTAAGCTCCGCATTGTAGAAAACAATAGAAGTCAGTCTGACTTACGCAAGCACTATTTTTTTCTTTTATGTAAAATGCTTCTAATAGCTCACATGCCGTTTTATCTTTACTTCTTCCCAGGATCTTCACATCATGAAATACCGGCTTACAAGGGCGGGCTATAAAGTGTGCTGAAGGATGCGCAATGAAGTCCTTCAGGTTATTAGCATGCTCCCTCATTCGGTCATTGGCGCAGCCTCTATATCGTCATTGGCATATGTCCTCTATAGGATTTTCCACAAGACGGGGATTTCATACACAGTACAACGTGGAGCTTACTTTCTTTAGATCTGCCAAGTGATCTTGCCAGCCCTGATAATCGCCCTTGGTAGTAGCAGGTGCACTTGCGTGTTGGGAACAGTATATATACTCTTCTTGCTGTCTTCCAAATAAAGTTATTAGTAGCACCTGTGACATGTTCTGTGTCCCTTCTGTATAATTGTGTCTTTACGCTACATTATGTCGGTAAGCAAACACCAACTAGCCCAACAACAAGTCCTTCTCCAACTTTAAGCATTTTCAGTATTCGTCACTAATTATCCCTGAATTAATAAATCACAAAATGATTCATAAAAGCTGTTTCATAGTTTTGCCATTTACAACACAGTTAACACCAGAGTTTTCAATTAATCAATGATCTACACTCCCGCCATGCTTGGTATTAATGTCTGTGCCAATTTAGGTACTGTTGCATACCAGTGCGTCAACTTGCTTTCTTCAAGCTGCAAAATTTGCACATTTTTTCAGGCCACTTAGTGCAAGGTTTGATTGCTGCTGGACTCAATATAAGTATAGTAACTGGATCACCAGCTGTAGTCTGCACTTATAAAGAGCCAAGACAAAGTTATTTATGAAAAGCTGTAATATAAGTGGGATTCTGTGTTCTTGGATTAATGTGATAAAATCCTAACAACATTTACCAGTAAAGAGATTGACAACTCAGATTTACTTGAAGAACTACAAATTTTATATAAGCCATTCTGATGTTGTGAAAGTTGACTGTAAATAAGAAACGTTTCTGCGACTATATTGCTTTTTTTTTTTAGTCAATCGAAGCCATTTTTTGAGCATGGTCGACACAAGACAGTAAATAATGCCTTAAAAGAGACAAAAAAGTACAAAAAGAACTTCAAATTTAATTGCACCAACAAGAAAATTTCAATAATCTCCTAATTTTGTGCAAAAAACAGAACTGAAGAACAGCCTCGATTTTGCCCGAAAGTAAGCTACGAAAACCCAAAACCTTACTTATAAGCATGGCTTAGCATCATTGGTGTACACTTTTTAATTAGGCATATATATTTTTTAGAAAAGGAAAGCACAGTCAAGGATGGCAGAAAACTAAGCAGGGGATGAAATTAGTAGGAAATTTGCAGGCACAAGTTCCAATCAGCTCGCGCAAGACATGGGTAATTGGAGATCGCAGGGAGAGGCCTTCGTCCTGCAGTGGACATAAAAATAGACTGATGATGATGATGCTTTTATATATTGTGTGTGGGGGAATAATTGTCCAAAGCACCCCCCCCTCTCCCCTTAAGAGCAAAGGTAGTGCCATCAGGAGTAGGCAATCGTTGGGCTGGACATGCAATTAATTAAATGTTCTCATATAAGGCAACAACCATTGTCAAGTGGTGACTCAATGACTACACCAAGGTGTGCACTTTACCGTTACACTAGAACTGAATACAATTAAAATTTCAGGGTTAGTGTGTTCACACTGTCTTGCATTTGAAGAACTGGAGCTCTGTGGCACCTACTACTACCAACTTTATTATTTACGTGCTTTGGTATAAAGCGCAAAGCAACACTCACTTTCAGCTTTTGTGCTTTGCTCCGTACTTGCAAAAGCTCTCTGATGCAGTCAATGAAGCCCTGGTAGTGGAAGTTGCACATTTTTTCGATCTCTCTGTCGTGGTCGCTGATGCGTGCGTCCAATTTTTCCAAGAACTTCTCGTGTTCGTCTCCATCATAAATAGCCCTGCGCAAAAGATCGAGGCGAAAAGTGAGGAATTCATCGCGTATTCGTGGCTTTAGGTGCACAGACCGCACACACCCCCTTTCCGTCAGTCGTCGTTTAACAGAAGCTCCCGACTCTAAAACGCAATGACAATCTACGTCCGTGATGTATCGTGTACGATTTGTTAAAACGTTTTAAGCTGCTGCTATACAAATTTTATGTGTTTCACTACCGGCATCTCCACGACCAAGAATCTGGAGCATAAAGTACAATAACCAGCAAGTTTTAATCTACAGACTGCAAAGCTTAACATGCATGAATGACGCCCTTCTTGAACGATCGTTGCCAATAGTGCAAGAACAAATTCCAAATATCGCCGATCGCTGACACAGTATTAAAGCTCTTTTTTTTTTTTTTTTTTTTTCTACACAACGATGCTATCAAGTGCCAGGAAGTCTACCTGAGCACCAGACCGACGCTGCTCGAGTCACTCGTTTCCAACTCAAAAAGTAGATGCTCATGTTCAAGTCGACCTGTCGTGCACGGGTCCAAAGATGCTTCTGGTTTGCTCTCGATCATTTGATCACTGCAGGTCAACGAAAGCAGACTGCCCTACGTAACGGGCCGACAAGACACTCATTAAAGCAGGAAGGAGGACGCACCGGACGGCACCGCAACTCACGTAACGCGAGCAGCGCCCCGAATGGAAACCAGCGATTGTGTATTTTTGCTTATTATTAGTTATCGGGGATCCAAATCAGCCAGAAACAAACATGCTTATTTTCCGCGGTTGTTTTTTTTTCATAAAAGTGTAGTTGCTCTCTGCTTCTGAATAATAAACTCAAGCTCTTTGTCACCTAATGGCGCGCGAACTCAAATCAGCTGGAGGGATTCGTGGCTGGAATAGTCACTCATTCCGTGCTGGGACGCACAACACTGGCAGAACATTCACGTTTGATCTGTCACATACTTACGTGCGAATTGAATAAAGTAGAAAGCTGCTACCTTTTCCAGAGAAGCCAATTATGACGCTTTTTTTTTCTTTTTTACTGCGCTGTTCTGGCAATACGAAAGAAATACGAACGACGAGGGTACCCGGCTGCGTAGTAGCGCGCGCGGTCGTCGTTCTTGGTGCTCCTCTGGTACATTAAAACACGAATAATGCGGATACACGACTGCACTGCCATGTGCCGTCGTCGTTGTCCACCTTGGTACGTCCCTTTTGCACCAGAAAAGCAGCGCAGTAAACCGAGATTGAAGTCATGTTTATCATAACGCAGGTGACAAGCTTTTCGACCTCGTACACTACAAGAATGTCTGCCAAAAATTCATCCGGAGAAACAAAACTGGGCCTGCTCACCTGGCAACTGGTGAAATAGCTACAACACCATCCACCGCCTCCACTTCATAGATGTGGTGCTGTATTCTCTTGTTGAGAAGGGCAGTTCCACTGTCGAGGATGTGATCTTCCGCCATTGAGGGATACGCATGCGAGCCACGCAAGCGCGCTTGAGCAGTGGCTAGGAAGACAAACTGGTGGCACGAGCGTCTTCAGACTCATGTCAACATCAAATAAGCTGCAAGGTTTCATTGCTGATGTTGATAGCGGTGGTATCCGGCTACCCAGTGGACATATGGACACTCGCCGTACGGCAATATCTACACGATTGGGCGTAACCAAGTTTGCAACCAGTGGCTCGAATAAGCACTCTTTCACATATCACCACCAATGCCCGTATGTATAGCTTAAAAAAGCTGGTATAGTCTCGGCAGTCTTTTTTTCTTTTTTTTTTTTCTATGGTACCGCGTGGCCCAGCAACAAGATTGGCCGGCTAGCCTGGCAAGCTATCGCGGCTGCATGTCTCCGAGAGCGCAGAGAGGGGAAAGGACTACCGCGCTACTTACGCTTTCCTTGAATCGGCCGGGCTCGTAACCCGAGGGATACGGGTACTTTGCAGCTACCCCACCTCCCTTTTTCTCTGTGCGCCACGCAGATTGCAAGGAAGGTAGGGAGTACAGCTGTGCCCAAATGTAAATTTCAGTGGAGCATAACTTCACTTTCCTCCATTAGAATCTAAAAAAAAAATACACCATCAACGAGAGACACTGTTTGAAGCCAGTTGCAAGATATTTAGATATACTACATGAGCAACCATGCACACTGTCAGTGCATGTGTTGTGCAGGCTTTCAATCACTAGACATTACATTGTGACAAAGCCAGTACAATGATACCATGCAGGAGCCAGCAGGGGTGGCTCTCAAGGGGGGGGGGGGGCAAAGGGGGAAGGTGGTCAACCCCACAAATTTTGTCCTGCCCCCTTCCTGCACTATTGAGTTCTTCGTGATGAAATGCCTTCCTGCATCCCCAACAAAAAATGGAGAATCATGCTCTGCCCCCCACCGCCAACAAAGAAATCCTGGTACCACCCTGTGCTCCAGCCGAGACACATAGATTGAGAGTAATGCACACACTTCCACAAAATACAATCACAATAATATACTGACTCATTTTTGCATTTCACAGTATGCGATGCAAATAATTTCTTGAGAACCAACCTCTATTAATTTACTATATATGCATTTTGATTACAGACATTTGTGCCCAATGCTCTATATATAAAAGATACATATTTTGACAGAGTGCAGCATTTGTTTTTGCTAGCAACACATAAAATACATTTAAGACCACCAAAATATTTAAAGCATTATTCTGCAGCCAAGGAAGAGTTGAGATACGTTGGTACACCTTTACTACAATAACAAGGGTATGCAATTACTTCTTCCTTTTTCTTTTATGTATTTCGTGTTGAAGTAGGAAGTCTAATCACTCAAATACAAACTTCTTGCAGCCACAACATTTTTATTTACTAGAAAGATTTCTTTCTCAAAGGCTTTTCTGACTTTACCACTGAAATAACATAGGCACTTCATAACATTAGAGAACAATTTTATTTTCATGCTCTTTGTGCATAGACATTCAATGTTGTTCAGCTTCTAGCCAACTGAACCACTGCATTCCAAACAAGCAACAATGCTATAAAAACAAAACTGGTGAATTTATTCTTGAATGCCTTGTTATTCTATCATTCTCTAAGGAGACTATATATAGGAAATTTACTAGACAGATTCACAACCAGAACAGCATTACATTTGAAACTGCATCAATGAAGCTTTTGTTTTCACATATTTGATATGGATAGCAAAGGCACAGTACAAGAAACAACTCATTTGTTTTACAAGCATCAGCAGTTCTTTCTCTGATACACATTTGAATAAGTATTGTTGTATTTCCACCTATACACAGGCCATAATGGCAGAACATATGTCAGCAAAAGACACCTCATATTTGATCAGAACCAATCCCAACAGTTCCTTGTGATAAAGGAGCCTGTAAAGATGAGACAACAATGAGCCTCATCATATGTGTTCATTGAAAAACATAGTAGTTACACCACAATCTCAACAAGCTTAATTAAACAAGCAATTGTAATTGTTGCATATGGAATCAACTATTAGAGCTCAAAGTTAAATTTATTGCCACAGTAGCCCACTAGCTCTTGAACAAACTATGCTGCTCAAGAAGTTTTTCAAAGTATGCAGAAGTTGTCACCAAGACAGTGCTTTACCAGAGGCCACTTCAATCTTATAGCATACCAACTCATATTTTCCATATTGATGTGCTCAGCATCACTGTGCCTTCACAACAACCACACAAGTGCTGAGGTCATGCTCAGCACCAACTTAGAAATGCATAAGGTGTTTTGCAGCATATGCTCATGCATGTACAGACTTTAATTGGCCTCTTCATCCAATTTCACAATGTACACAAAAATACACGCCTAACATTCAAAAGGGGTTAGCTTCTCTCATGTCCCTAGTGCATAGTTCCACTGGTGCCCAAACTTGTCACTGAACTTCTTGCTGTCGATGGCATCCATCGATTCGGCCACTCTTTTTGCTGCTCGTCTGCACAGAAAAAAATTGCTCTATAAGTGAAAGAGTAAACAACACTGACGCGCAAGATATGTTATGATGCTAAGTGGCTACTATTCTCCAAAAATTTTATCACGACACTGGCAGTTTAGAGTTCGTGGAAACACCCTTCACTCTAACAATCGCTTTCATTTAATAATCATGCACTGATGACTACTAAGAATTGATAAGCAGTTTATATTCTAACAATCTGTTATACCTCATACCACCGATACCTACAAGCAATGTTCACAATCAATTCAATTTTCTGGCTAGCAAATTGCACTGCACACACCCTTTATACTAAGAAGATTAAATGTTGAACTGCCAGTGTGCAGCAAACATAGCATGGTCAACAACATGCCAGAGGTGTTCAAGACCAGATAGGAGACAAAATTATAGCTCAACACAAACTAAAAAAGTATTACCCAATCAAATAATTTAACACACAGGTGCATGTGTTCTCACTAAGTTCAGGCTGCTCTATGTGCAAAGCTACAAGACAACAAAGAGGCATAAAGAAAGGCTGCCAAATTTAAAGCACCAGTTTACACCATGTAATGAGTGCTGTTCATGGCCATTTCTTCAAGATGAAGAAATTGTCCAAACAGGCTCCCATACACTGGGTGTGGCTCTTATATCCCCCCCCCCCCACACTTTCAGGCACAATTTATGTATGAAAATTTAGCTTTAATGCACTTCTTGCATCTTCAATATCAGTAAAGATTAAAGCACATTAAAGCTTTAAAGCATGTGCAAACATGAACTCCCCATCCAAACGTGTTGCAGGAACCATATCAACTATTTCAAAAGACTCATCATTGCAAAAACAACCAGACAATCGGAAATTTGCCTAGTGCCAATCATTATTGTCAAAAAACAATGAAAGAAGAGAACATGATGACGTTCTATCATCATCATTTATGTCCACTGCAGGACGAAGGCCTCTCCCTGCGATCTCCAATTACCCCTGTCCTGCGCCAACTGATTCCAACTAGCGCCTGCAAATTTCCCAATTTCATTGCCCCACCTAGGTAGTCTTCTGCCGTCCTCGACTGCGCTTCCCTTCTCTTGGCACCCATTCTGTAACCCTAATCGTCCACCGGTTATCTAACCTGCGCATTACATGGCCTGCCCAGCTCCATTTCTTTCTCTTAATGTCAATCAGAACATCGACTATACCCGTTTGCTCTCTGATCCAAACCACTCTCTTTCTGTATCTTAATGTTATGCCTAGAATTCTTCGTTCCATCGCTCTTTGTGCAATGCTTAACTTGTTCTCAAGCTTCTTTGTCAGTCTCCAAGTTTCTGCCCCATATGTCAGCACCGGTAAAATGCACTGATTGTACACATTCCTTTTCAATGATAATGGTAAGCTTCCAGTCAGGAGCTGACAATGTCTGCCGTATGCACTCCAACCCATTTTTATTCTTCTGTAAATTTCCTTCTCATGGTCAGGGTTCCCTGTGATTAATTCACCTAGGTAAACATACTCCTTCAAAGACTCTAGAGGCTGACTGGCGATCCTGATTTCTTGTTCCTTATCTTATCTTATTATCTTAGTCTTCTGCATATTACGTAATGCCTCTATGACTGCTGGTATCTCTACAGAATCAAATGCTTTTTCGTAATCTATGAAAGCTGCATAGAGAGGCTGATTGTACTCTGCGGATTTCTCGATTACCTAATTGATGACATGGATGTGATCCATTGTAGAGTATCCCTTCCTGAAACCTGCAGGTTGCCTTGGTGGTCCAGTGTTGCCCTTATTCTATTGGAGATTATCTTGGTGGATATTTTATATAATACTGGAAGTGACCTAATGGGCCTATAATTTTTCAATTCTTTAACGTCTCCCTTTTTGTGGATTAGTATAATGTTTACATTCTTCCAGTTTCCTTGGACCCTTGAAGTCGATAGACACTTCGTATAGAGCGCCACCAGTTTTTCAATCATGTCTGCTACAGCTGATTATATCGACTGTTATTCCATCTTCTCCTGCTGCTTTTCCCCGTTTCATGTGTTGCAAGGCCCTTCTGACCTCATCGCTAGTTATATGAGGAGTCTCTGCAACCTGTTCATTACTGCTTCGAATGGAGGTATTGTGGCTCCTCTGGGTACTGTACAGGTCAGTATAGAATTCTTCTACTGCTTTTACTATACCTTTCAGATTGCTGATGATATTACCCTGCTTATCTTTCAGTGCATGCATCTTGGTTTGTCCTATGCCAAGTTTCCTTCTCACTAATTTCAGGCTGTGTCCATTTTTAAAGGCTTCTTCAGTCTTTCTGACATTATAATTTCGAATATCCCTTACTTTCTCTTTGTTGATCAGTTTTGACAGTTCAGCGAATTTTATCCCATCTCTTGAGTTGGACACTTTCACACTCTGTTATTTCCTGCGGCAGAAAGGATGTTCCACATCCGCCGCCAAGTCTCGTAAGTAGTGGCACTGGCTAACACTCAGAGGGTTCTACTAGGAAACAAACACCTAAGAAAGTGAATGGGGAGACGGCGCCGCAATAGTTCAATTGGTAGAGTATCGCATGCGTAATGCGAAGGTTGTGGGATCGTTCCCCACCTGCGGCAAGTTTTTTCATCCACTTTCATTTCCATTAATTTATCGTTTCTTTATTTCATTTATTAAGCACAAGTAAATTCCCCTATGTTGTCTTTGGTGTCAAGTGTTCATCGGCTTCTTATGACTACTAAAGATCGGGCCCCTCAGTCAGCCCCTTTTCTTTTTGTCCAAGTGTGTCTGCAATTCTAACTTGATTTGGAAATAGTACCTGCCAGCAACATCTCCGATCCAAATGCTGTTTAAAGCTGCATGGCACAAAAAGCTGCACAATCTCTCACATAATAAAACATTGCTTTCAAGAGGTACTCCAGTAGGTGCTCGCCACAGGAATGATAAGATTCTCAACATCAACATTTGCATTTCTTATTTGCAACAAAGGAAGATGGTACTTCATTACTCACATCATCCGATGCTATTTATATACTTTCAGAAAATCAGGAGAAAGCTACGCAACACTTGCTAGCATGGCATTAAGGTGCTTTCACATAAAAACCAAGACAGAGGCTCACAGGAAGATGGAGGCTTGAACAGTGATCAAACAAGAGCTGTCTCAGATTCAAATCATGCTTTCTGTGCAGTGCTTATAAATTTAGGCTCAACTAAATTACACCTTAGAGAAGGTTTACCTACACACAGGATCATCCTGCCCAATGCAACATGGCTGTACAGTTTATTTTTAAAACAACATTTGCTAAGTCCAGCACTCTGTATACACATTAATTGTCTGCACAAAGGAGTTATACTCTTGTAAGTTCTAGCTTTACAACATGCACAAACCAGTGAATCAGTATGCTCACAGGCTCTTGCGTCCTGTTTTGATTCAGATAAGCTCCTTCAATGTGGCACTCACTTGTTGAAGACCTTCTTTTCAAGACGCTGCCTAGCACTGGTTACTGGACGGCGACGACTGTGCTGCTGCCGCACTGGTCGGCCTACGTGGAGCTGGACACCTGTGGCTGCCTCCAGGTCCCGGAGCAGCTGGGGATCTTGCCACTCAGGCACACTTGGTGTTTGCTGTGCCAGGTTTGGATCCCGTGGATTGCCAAGCTCATCCCT
The DNA here is from genome assembly GCF_038994185.2 of Dermacentor albipictus. Classification (NCBI taxonomy): domain Eukaryota; kingdom Metazoa; phylum Arthropoda; class Arachnida; order Ixodida; family Ixodidae; genus Dermacentor; species Dermacentor albipictus. The sequence goes on along the minus strand of NC_091821.1, from coordinate 244,603,051 downwards.
GGCCACAATTGGGCCATGCAGAGGGCACTGCATGTTCCGATCTCTAAAGGAGGCATCCACAAACTCGTACTTATGACCTATCTTTCATAATTATCACCGGCACCAGCAGCCTATAAAGCCCACTGCAGGACAATAAAGGAAGATAACAGAGGCATCCACTTGCCTATCTTACAATGCATTATGGCACATTCAAATGTTGTCTTGGACCCACATCATACCTAGCTTTCCACTGTGCTATTATTCTGCTGGCCTCCTAAATTCCTCACACTTCGGTCAAATTTGTCTGCTGCCATGTCAACACAGCAGAAAAGTGCAAGTGATGGACAGTGCCTGTCAGTCAGTCAGAACTTGCCAACATAACAAAATGTGGCAGCCTTTGCGTGTAATGCATGTCACTAAACTGTGTTCTTTGCTTGTTACCTGCACTTGTAACAAAGCGCTATCAGCTCACTGCTGCATGTATGAGCACATTGTGCTAAATTTCAACGTCACCTATATTGCTCCATGAAAATGGCAGGATATCAGATGGATGGCCTTATCAGGTGAGTCAGCACTCGCATCTTACTCGGTATGCAAGAAAAGGATATCTCCCAGCAATCTCCAGTTACCTCGTCTATTTCGGACAAATCCATCTTATTCCAGCAAATTTCCCTATAACACCACTACATCTAATCCTCTGTCATCCTGAAATGCTGAACACATATAATTGAACAAGTTTAATCCATTACAATGGGACTACAAAACAATGTTTGACTATGGAAAGCTACGAGACATAACATCATGGTCTGCAAGGTTACAAATGACTAGCTTCCTTCTAAATATGGCCACCAACCTGTGCATTAGGATGCAATTATGTGTATTTACCTTTCGTATTTACCAAGACACAGTCAATGTATCATGATTACAATTTCAGCCTGGTTTTCAGTGCAACTGATATGGCAGCCAATAAAATACTAGCAGCAGCTACATTCCCATGCAAATGGGATATAAAAAAATGGTGAAGAACCAACAGTTTATGTTCATAGATGTCTAGGACAAGCTTACGAACACAACAAACTAATTTCTATGCTTTTAACACATAAAAGGCTTAGGTGATCAAGAAAGAATGTTGTAGTTTCAAGGGTCATATTTTGTTACATTATATACTACTTACGCAACAGTGACGCCTAAAAATAATAAGAGCAGCTGTGCTGCCTTATTCCATGCCACTTGGAGGTCCTACCTTTGATTCACTTGTCACCTCGCACACATTCGATCAAAAGCCTTGATCTATTGTAGTGATTCAATGTTCCAAAGCAACACAGAGGCTATGACAGATGTCACAGTAGAGAGAATGGATTAATTTCGACCACCTGGGAGTTCTCCAACGTGCACCCAAAGCATGGTACATGAGCATTTTTGCATTCTAACCTCAACAGAATGCAGCTGCCATGGCTGCAAATTGAACTAATGACCTCATGCTTAGCAGCAAAAAGCCATAACCACTGAGCCATCACAGTGGGTTTAATCAATACAGGTTCAATCAATAGTCCAACTTTAAGAAACAGTCAGTAGACCTTGTGTTGAGTAGACCTTGTGTTGTGTGTATAGTTGATGGATATGAGAATCAAGTTAGTGAATGACTCTACAGGCAGAAGTGAGCACCATATTTACGGGGCATGTACGTGTCACCCCTACCCTTACAAAAAGCATGATTAAACATAATGCAATGACAAAATGAAATGACAGAGGAAAATGTGACAGGTGAAGTGACAAAAGAAGGCTAGGAGGTACAGGAAATGCTGCAGGTTACTGCTCCAACCTATTTTGTAACTGCATAAACACAGCAGTGCTATAAACTATGATTCAAGAATGTGGGGCTCACACTAACTGAACAGTTTTTCACGGACATTACATTCATCATGTGCCATTCAGCTGCAGCGACAAAATAGGGCCATTAAACAAAAATGTTTCTAAGCTGGTACACACATAGTCCACAACAAAGCCACAATAACCAAAGTGCACAATAAGTGATTAAAGAAGTAAATAAGCCACCTTCTTGAACATAATATGCCAATCGGAGGGGTGGGACTGCCAAAAGTCATTTTCGAGCAATTTTTGGAGATGGTAAAATTGCATTTTGGAGCAGTTTGCAGCAGATACAATTTCATTTTGAAACAGTTTGGAGCAGGCCAATCTGAATTTTAGAGGAATAATGGAATATGAAATATGGCAGCGCACTTCGAAACCACGATGAAACAGAATAAAACAACACAAGCGCTGTACTGCAACTGCCTAAAGGGACTGAAAACCGATTTTTAAGGACATAGTTTTCGATGACGCAATGCAAAGCTCACCTCGGTAGTGTTTACGTTGTAGATATTTAGTACGCAGAATTTTTCAATCTGAGCAGCCTCTAAAGAAGTAAGAGTCCCTCCTCCAGCACCACTGAGAAGTGAGAGTGATGTCGATAGCTCGCCTCGCAAATTGTGAAAGCAGCCGATCGTTCTGCTTTCACAGAAGTGCATGTAATTGGGGTTAACCACTTACATTTTGACCTTTTCGACCACTTTCGAAAATAAAAAGCTGGTGCAATAAGTTCGCATCGTTGCGCAGACATTTCTTATATTTGTACCGCGTGTTTTCCCAAGTACACGCCTACATCATGACTGGCTGGCCCCCGTCGTCATCGTTCTGTCGATAGACAAGCCAAGCCAACTCATCAAAAACAAAGGCGAAAGCAGCGCCACTTTTCTGCTCACTGCAGACGAAGGCTTACCTGCACATTGTAAGTCAGGAAAAACTTATAATCATGAAAAGTACAAAGCATTTCAATAGTAATAAGATCAGAAACTGCATACATTAGTAGAAGGTTACGTGGTGGACCTCAGGCAGCTTCATGTTTTTCGTGCATGGGGCATTTTTCGCTGCTTTTAGCGATCAATTAAAAATATAAATCCACACTTAATTAGAAAAACATGGCTCGTTTTAGCCACTACAATAGGGAATCATTCCATCAGCAGGGTTATCTCGATTAATTTTCTGAGCAGCTGTCTGGCCCTTTAAGTAAGGTCTTAAGCTCAATTTTTAAACAAATTACCCCAATACTGAAACCGTCTAGTACGTGCAAATTTTGGTAGCAGTGCCTGTAGATTTTTAATTAATGGTAGCAACCATGTAAAACACGCATTCTGCAATAGTGAGTCTGAAATTTCGAAAAGTAGCCGAAGACATTTTTTATAAATACATTTTTATTTATTAGAGAGTTTTAGAATAGGGGCCTCAAAGAAATAGCGTAGAAGCCACTGTAGAAGACGCAAACTGCGTTTGGGTTTTGCATCGGGCACACTATTTCACTGATTTAGTGGGAGCCCCAAAAGTTGCCCCAAAAGCTTTGCATCAACAAACATGTTGGCACCCATCGAAGCGATGGCTCTAACCTAGTACCAAACTGGGTTTGATTCATGGTAATGCGTGAAGTTTGTAAGCAAGGAGAAGTGAGTGCACTTGTCGTTTTCTCTCAACTATTGTGTGTAATAAAGACTGATTCATTAACTGCCGCTGACTCCGAATTCGAATGTCGATTTCATAGCTTGTAGGCCTAACATTGCTTCACTCTTTCCCTATCATGGGGAAAATACATCTTTTTTAGTAGGCTATGCCAGATATTTTTTTCTGGAGAAACTACTGCACTTTGTGATGTTATTGGGCCGGATCACTCCAGAAAAAGGGAGAAGCAGCACGCGAAAGCAAAAACACACATCAGACTGGTATTGACGTACACGACACAGATAATGGCACACACACGTGACAATGTCCCAAAATGCCTCATAGGCGACATGCACTATATGTTTCGGTGGATTACGATTGGCCTACAGTTCCGGCGGAAGCGTGTGTCGCCGTGTCTGAGACCTCGTTGAACCGATGCCGGCCAGCGGGGTCGGACAACAGTGTCGGCCAGCGGGTCGGACAGCCGTGTAGGACGGCCGGGACGGTCGGCTGGGTTGGACAGCCGGGTTGGACGGCCGGGTTGGATGGCCGGGTTGGACGGCCGGGTCGGACCGCCTCGCGGGGCTCAGGTAGCCGGCCGCAGTCACCGGGTCGCGTCCACAGCTGGCGGGGTAGCCTTGTGGCCGCTCACCCGAACGCTCGAGCGCCCCGGTTCCGGACCGCCAGCCCTCCTGGACCAGTGCCCAGCGGAAGAGTGGGGCGAGGTAACCTCCCAGCGGGCGACAGCGGGCGACAGCTTCAGGTGTGGCGTATTGGCGCGGTCGGCGATAGCTCCTATGGGCCAGACGCCCAGCGAGGAAGCTGTTTTCCGTCGACCGCCGAACCTCGCGCACTGCTCACGCCACGGGCCACGGGCCACACTCTCGCGCCACGCTTTTTGAGGCGCCACTGCCGGCGCTCCCAAATTGGTGTCGATGATGATGATGGTCCTCTTCGCCACCGCACGGCGCACTGTCTTCATATGTTTAGTCTTCGCACTCCCGCGTACCATATATTATGACAATACCCCCCTTTTCGAGAAAGTTGTTTACAACTATTCTAACACAAGGACGCGGGATGAGAAACAGAAAAAAAGGAAAATTGTCATGTACGTCTGTCCGATTGTTCATATGAGTACACGACACATCTTGCTCACAGGGCATTGCACCCAGTCAAAGAACGAACGCACAAGTCTGTTCGCTTTCAACTAAATACTAAGCACTTGAGATGTCGCAATGTCTAATCACATTTTGATATATAAACAGGTGATTACGCGCGACTCGACTCAAGTAGTCAGCTCCGACATTGTCACAATCTTTTATGTAGTTAACAGTAAAAGAATACTCCTGCAAAAGGAGACTCCAACGCCACACTCTGTTGACGTGCCTGGCGCGCTCCTCTGTGGGCTTGTTTCCGCTGGCCTGGTCCTCGGCGCTTTCTCGACTTCGGAGGGTCTTGTGTCGGCGCTTCTAAGACTTCAGGACCAAACGAACTTGTATTCTTGCACGCACACACAAGCACACACTGACGAGGAAGTGGAGCGCCCTGTACTTTCCCTTTAGTGGTTGTCTTTTGGCACTTGTCGCACGACTTCACGAAGCGTTTTACGTCTCTGTGCACATCTGGCCAATAAAATTCTTGTAGGACACGATCGGTTGTTCTCCTGATACCTTTATGTCCTGCCATTATGTTTTCATGAGCAACTTCTAATACGCCATGTCTAAATGCTTTTGGTATGACCACCTGCTTAAAGGTTCTGCCAGTGGCCCGGTGGTAAAGGCGATACAACAATCCTTTTTCTTCCACGAACTCGTAGCTGTGGCCCTTTCCCGAGTTAAACGACTTGCTTACTTTCGCAAAAATATGTTTCAGCGTCGGGTCTTTGCGCTGTTCTTCAATGAGTTGGTCTTTTGTTACGTCACGTAAGACAATTGTTGGAACGCACAAGGGACGAATCTGGCCTTGTTCTTCAGTTCTGGCTTCAGCCACGCTCGATACATGCAGGCGCCTTATTACGCTTCATCCGTATCGACGACGACTCAGCGTTGGGAGCAGCGGGGTGCTTCCAGTCACAATCCGGATCGTATGGTCCTCTGACGCCTGGAAGATTTCCCAGAACAAGGTCATAGAGGGGCTCGTCCATACATGCCACTGTTAACTTGCCTGTAAAATACGGCGTGTTCACTGGCACGACAGCCTCAGGCAGGTAGCTTGTTGAGCCATCCAGAAGAACAACGTTCCTCTTTCTTCCCGTCATATATACCTCTGGAACGAGTTCCCGTCTGACAATTGCAGTATTACAACCAGTGTCTCGTAATACACGAACACTTCTTCCCAGCAGCCGGCCTTCCACCACTGGCATCCCGTCGACGGGGAAAGTTACAGCAGTCCCAGGGTTCTTGTCCTCGCTGTCACTTGATTGGCGAATCTTCTTTCCTGGATGCTTTGATTCTTTCACTGGACGAGTCCGGACTGGTCGAGATTCGGTGAATGCACACGCAGAACTTGGTTTGTTGTCCCCGTACCGAGTTCGGCAATTTTCAGCTGTATGTCCCGTTCTGTCGCACAACTCACACTTCAGCATACGCTTAGGTGGGGCACGGCAGTCAGGAGCCAAATGTCCAAACCAATGACAAAGGGTGCACATAAGTTGCGGTTTCCTGGGCGCTTCAATGTTTTTTCCACCAAAATCCTTTGCGTTATCGGGACCCTTTCCTAGGTTTGTCCAGTTCTGCGCTTCAAGAAAGCGATCCGTCAAGCTAGCAAGTTCGTCAAGGGATTTGCACTCTCGCTCCTTCAAGAAAATTACTAGCTTTGGCTCACAACAACGCAGAAACTGTTCAGAGATCATGTGATCTCGTAGACCTTCATATGTTTTAGGCACATTAGCCATCTCAATCCAATGGTCAAAATAGGCTGAAATTCTTGCTGCTAACTGTCTTCCAGTTTCGCCCTCTACTGCTCGTGCTTTACGAAACTTCTCTTGGTAGCCTTGAGCCGTGAATTGAAATCTCTGTAGCAACGCTTTCTTTACCTTCGGGTAATCTAATGAATCGGTGGCAGTCATCCGACCGATCACAGTTAACGCTTCCCCAGTCAGACACATGCTCAAAGCAAGAGCCCATTTTTCTTGTGGCCAGTCCTGTCCTGTTGCTACGCGCTCAAATCGCTGTATATACGCGTGTAAGTCATCGCGTTTCTCGTCGAACAAAGGAAGTAACTTCTGTGGGTTGAGGGCTGACGAGGAGGTGCTGGGCGCAGTCAAAATTTCAGAAGCCGCTGCCGGCACATTACGAGCTTCTTCCTGAAGCTGCAGCTTTAGCTGGAGGATCTCGCGCTGCCTCTCGTCAGCTTCCTTGATTGCCTCTCGCTCCGCAGCTCTCTCGTCCCTTTGCTTTGCCTGTTCGGCCTCAATCCATCTGCGAAGTTCTGCGCCTGACAATCCTATTTGGAGACCTATAGCCGTGATTTTCTCTAAATCCATGGTGCCGTCTACTAATGTGTGTCTGCGCTCAAGCGAAACTGCCCCCTTTCACTGTATTTACGAGTGAATCCTGGCAGGCTCGCCAGTTTGTGATGTTATTGGGCCGGATCACTCCAGAAAAAGGGAGAAGCAGCACGCGAAAGCAAAAACACACATCAGACTGGTATTGACGTACACGACACAGATAATGGCACACACACGTGACAATGTCCCAAAATGCCTCATAGGCGACATGCACTATATGTTTCGGTGGATTACGATTGGCCTACAGTTCCGGCGGAAGCGTGTGTCGCCGTGTCTGAGACCTCGTTGAACCGATGCCGGCCAGCGGGGTCGGACAACAGTGTCGGCCAGCGGGTCGGACAGCCGTGTAGGACGGCCGGGACGGTCGGCTGGGTCGGACAGCCGGGTTGTACGGCCGGGTCGGTCGGCTGGGTTGGACAGCCGGGTTGGACAGCCGGGTTGGATGGCCGGGTTGGACGGCCGGGTCGGACCGCCTCGCGGGGCTCAGGTAGCCGGCCGCAGTCACCGGGTCGCGTCCACAGCTGGCGGGGTAGCCTTGTGGCCGCTCACCCGAACGCTCGAGCGCCCCGGTTCCGGACCGCCAGCCCTCCTGGACCAGTGCCCAGCGGAAGAGTGGGGCGAGGTAACCTCCCAGCGGGCGACAGCGGGCGACAGCTTCAGGTGTGGCGTATTGGCGCGGTCGGCGATAGCTCCTATGGGCCAGACGCCCAGCGAGGAAGCTGTTTTCCGTCGACCGCCGAACCTCGCGCACTGCTCACGCCACGGGCCACGGGCCACACTCTCGCGCCACGCTTTTTGAGGCGCCACTGCCGGCGCTCCCAAATTGGTGTCGATGATGATGATGGTCCTCTTCGCCACCGCACGGCGCACTGTCTTCATATGTTTAGTCTTCGCACTCCCGCGTACCATATATTATGACACACTTAATATTTTGAGTAATACATAAAAAAAAGCAGAATGAACGTACCTTTCAAGCATAAAAGTTTGATTAACGAGATGTATGTCATAAAAAAAGATATAAATTGCCAGAATCAAGATTGTGCGATAAAATTGAACAATGTTTGTAAAGACATGCTTGTATCTACTCAGAAAAATATGTAACAAAAATTATGAGATATACTAAATATATTGCCATCTAATAGGCACTAGCTCTGAAAAAATAAATTTTTCATTGAACAGGTATTCCACTACAAAAATTTAAGTGCGAGCACTACAGTTTGGTGTGCCGGGCTACGGCCGCTGATATTCTGGGCCGGCTTGTGTCGTTGTCGCTCTCAGATTCAAAGTCTGACGAAAAGGCAGCATCCTCAGACTCGCTGCTACTCGATCCATTGATAAAATCAGCCGTAGACTTCACGAAATCGCAAGGTCTGCGATCTTTCGAAGCGCGCGCGCCGCTCCCAGAGGCAGCCAGTTTTGCTTTCTACTTTGACGATCGTGAAACTTCGAAGCGCATTACAAAATTAACGCCTGGAGGGGAAACAGTGAACTTCTCCCCCAGAAAACAAAACGATAGTTCTCCTTCACTTCCTATGGTGCGGAGTGTCCGTTAGCAGCTTGGAAGGTCTCGAAAGCGACGTTTCAAACCATCAATAGGGGGCAGCCATTTCTTTTTTTCAAGCCATTTCCATATAATAGACTAGGGTTATTCCTAAGCACCTAATACTTAACTTTCTGGTATAATTTAAAACTATTAACATTTTTTTATTCCAAATCCGCCATTAGCCCTTTGTGATAAATCAAAATGGCTCAGGCCTCACCACATGGGCATAAAAACAGATTGGAATAGTTTTACGTTATACCGGCCCTGGGGACAGAGATGCCTGCTCACTGAATCCGCTGCAGCGCATGCCTCCCTAATATAAAATTTGCTCGCAGTGCCCTCAGCCTACTTTTCCTTGTTTTGGCCCACAGGGAGCACTGCGTCGCTTGGCCCGCTCAACCATACTCTAGTACACTCTGAATACAGCCGCCCTGGCCGTTCCGACAGCAGCAACAACAGCCGGGAGCAGTCGGCCGCAAGCCACTTGCTGGAAGCACAAAAAAAGTCCAGTGTTATAAGCAAGACAACTACGAGAAACTGTGCATGAGGCGCCTTTGCGTGGTGTGCAGAATGTGAACGGCTGCACTCATTTTCAGAGAACGAATCCGCTCGCTTTTGCGGCCACTGCCACAGCACACATGCCGAAGTTGTTCTGGCACAGCATGGCACAAATTCGATCAATTTTCTGTGTCTGGCGCAGTTTGGTGCAGGAATTCGCGTTTGTATCAAAATGGCACAATTGGCACAGGGGTCCTACCCCTGCAATAGTAACACACTGGACTACAGATTCAGTGGGAGAGAGTAAGTGCAATGAAGAGTGTCCACTCACCTTCAGCCGATCACGACGAGGACATAATTTGCCACTAGGAAGTGGTGCACGGCAGGCCCACTTTACCGGCTCAAATGTCCCACTGAATTCTATGTGCCTCTCCCGAAATGGCAATGCCTGCAGAAAGGGAGTCCACAGGACAACGAAATTTTAAAAATTCCGCACATTCTAAAATTCTTTTAGCAAGTTTAACATTGCCGCACCTGTGCTTTCACATTATCATCATCCTTGGAGGTCCCTTTCCAAACACAGTTCAGGTCACTGAAGCCACTGCCTGCTTCTTTTTCAATCTTGTCTTGTTCCCAGTAAATCAAGTCCAGGTCAATGTTCCGTACTGGCGCACTATTGGATGTGCTCGGACCAGCCTCTTCGAGGTCTCTGCAAGAAAAGAAATTCTGTTCAGCTCAAAAAATACTTCTAAGAAAAAAAAAATAAAGCTTACTTAGTGCTGGGTACAATCTTGCTAGTTGGCTTGCCACTAGAAAGGAGACAAAGGGAATGTGTACGATATAGAATACATAACAAGTGCCAGAAGACATACTCATCACTGCTGCTTTCACTGCCGAGCACCCTGTTAAGCCTCAGCAGCTGCGCCTCTCGAGAAGTTGGGTCAGACACTTCCTCAGGTTTCTTGCACCGAGAGGCTTTATCTGGCATGTTCACTTTTGGCCTTTTCTCTATAGGTCTGAGGCCTGCAAGGGGGGTCGAAGGAATCAGTGATGGATATGAAACTGCAAATCAGACTAACCATACTCAGCCCGCCTGCCAGCAGGAACCACAGGTTCATAGCCTTCTTTTTCTGGCACCTCTTCAAGTTCACTGTCAGAGGAGTCTTCAGATCCCACATTCAACTCTTCAAACTTCTCGTGCACAATTTCAATGCGGTGTTTAAGGTCAATTGTGTTCCTCAGTACTTCTATTGGATGGTTAATCTTGGCCAGTCCTTTAAGCCACTTTTTAACCATTGGAAAGAATGCCTCCATCAGCTCTTTGTCGAGCCGTCGCAGAGTGTCCAGGACTTCTTCATTGTCTGCTGTCTTCCGCACATTTACTTTTCGTGACAATTCTATTTCCAGGTTGAATGTAAGAGGCACGGCATGGTCTCTTAGACGCTCGGCTAATGATGTTCCTGGCAATGGACATGTGGCTGGTGCAGATTCCTTGCCTGCCTCTTCTTCCGTCTCACTGGGCACCAACAAACGAAAGCAGTTTTCCATTTGTGTAACACTGAGTTGCATGTCTGGTGTCCGCTCAGAAATCTCAGCAAGAAGCCTTCGAGACCAGGCAGGCTGCTGTTCTGGTTGTTGCATCTTCTGCAACAGAAAAAAATACTATCATAGCAAGAAGAAGGTAATTTTATGCTTGTGGATAACTACATGCTTAAATAAATTCAGCCACTGAAGCAACACATAAAAGCGACACGTTGCCATCTTGCCAAGATCAAATTGAAGTTCTCTGCACATACCTTTTTGGCCAGTTAACTGTTGCTCATTTAGGGAAAATTCTGATAACTGCATTAATTTGCAACCTTAAAGGAACACAGCTTGCACAAAATAACAAAGTATAGCCTTTTTACTCCCATGCGCACACATTCAAGCACCATTACAATAACTCCTCCAGTATGAAGCCATCTGTTCTACAAAGCGGAGTGCAGGGAAATTTACCTGTCTTGAGTACCCATCCTTTTATTCCCTCATAGCTCATGTGGACGACCAGCTTTAAATTAACAAATGTCAGCAGAATTTAACTGAACTGTACAAAAATGAATTAAATATCAACAATTACTTGAATATAAAGGATTGAAGCTTTATTTGTTAATTCATTCAATTGGCATTGACACCTTCAGAACAGATGCCAGTTTAAACGCCTAGGGGTGGCGATGCAAAATCTAGGCTGGGGCAGCAACATTAATAATTTATGTTGCTTTATGATTCAAAGCTGCACTTTGGGCCATGAGGGATGCTTCAATGGAGGACTCCATATTAATTTTAGTGCCTTCAGGGTTCTCAAATGTGCACCTGAGAGCACATTTGCAAGTGCTTTTGCATTCCACCTCTATCAGAATGTGGCCATTATGGCTTAACTTTAACAAATAATGTCAAGCTCACAAAAAGATACCATAGCCACTGAGCTGTAGTAGCATGCCTGCACTGGCATTACCATACAGAAGTGGTGACTATGCTTCAGAAGTATCATTCTTCAATAAAAAATGTTGAAGTGTGCATATGGGATGTCAAGCCTACTGCCAAACAGACATGCAGAAAATGCATTTCCTATGTGTCAGCACTCGCCTGATGATGGTGCCTATATATTTCGACGAATTTTGGCGACAGTGAGGAGCCCAGACCCTAGCACACTGACTGCCTGCTGCTCGGTAACGTAAGCAGAACATCGCCTCGAGGGGTATGGCTTCACGCTGACTGCAGCCTACCAGTTTCGTTCCGCGCACTCTGACAGCCAAAATTTGTCGTGCCACAGTTCCATGGGTAATCACATTTTTTCAGATAAGAAAGTTGATATTGCTTGTATGAAGAGCTTGCTTCAATTTGTACGGAGAGCCTGCTGAAGCTAAAGGTTGAAAAGCTAATTAATGGATTTTTTAATTAGTGACTAATTACCCCATATCACCTGTCACCCTGTGGTCGCCACCACTGACGGCAAGTCTCTGCGTGCATGCATGTGTTGTGAGGCTTTAATGACCTTGGTCTTGTTTTAAGCCATCACTGCAACAACTGTCGACTGATCAACAATAAGTACAAATAAAATCGATGCCAGATGCATCTACCATAGACAGCTTGTTCGAGACATCTTGCTTGAGACAAGTGTTGCCAGATGGGCCAGTTGCCACTACTAGTGCTTTCTGCTATGCAATTAGCTTTCACTCTTACCTCTTATAAACGATATCACCCTATACCAGACAAGCCTCATCAATCAAGATGAAAAGCAAGGCAATGCATCTTGCTGAAAGCCAAAGCATTCTGTTATAGTAAGATGACCTCATTTGCGCAGAGATTACAGCCACACAGTTGATAAATAGAGAACAATGGACTCTCGGGAGAAGGACTGGGCACTGACAAGTCAGCGACAGAGGTAGCATTAACCCCTTCCGTGCGAAGTACAGGTTGGCTTGAAAGCAATTGTTGACTAGGGCCTGGGCCGGGCTTGGGCCAACGAGCTTTGGGCTTGGGTCAGACCCAGGCCTCAGTCGGGCCTCGATTAGGCTCGGACATGGCATTATAACTCCACAGAACTGAAGACTACAAAAACAGCAACCCTACGCAAATTATAGGTCAGTGGTGTCCATTGGTTTATGAGAAAGTCAAGGCAGGCAGGCAACAACACAGCAGCTGTACACTATACAAAGTGCCATGGAGAAAATGGTACCGGTGATCACCGAGCCCACTGTACACCCTACTATTTAATGCAATCAGTATTCCTTGCCGACTTCTGGCACTTTTTATCTATCTATCTTACGCCATGTGACCCAACTGTTGTCCACTAACTTCAGCCGCTACGTATGTCCTCGTGGTCATGGTAGTTCTATAGTTGTCATACGGTCATGATCAGCACGTTCTAGTCATGTCATTCTCATAACACTGTCATACCACCGTGATTTAAGAAATGTAATCTAATTGTCATCATACTTTCATCGTCACACCGCTTTACAGTTCCATCGACGTTATTCCATCGTAATCATGCTTTTGCCATTGAATCATGATTATGTCGTGGTTGTCATGCCATCATCGTCATTGTGGAGCCGACATACGGTCATTGTCATGCATTTGTTGTCATATTCCAGCTTCGTCACCCGATTCTTGTCATACTGTAGTCATCTCACCATTTTGGTCACACAGACGTCGTCACGCTGTCGCCATGCCATCGTCGTACACTTGTCATTATTCCATTGTCGCCAGGCCACCGCTCTCACGCTGTTGCCACACCATCGCCATCATTTCAGAAATGTCATCCAATTGTTGTCATGCCGTCGTCATACTGCCGTCGTTGTTCCTTCAACATCATTTCTCCTTCATTCCGTTATAATTGTGCTATCATCAACCAACCATGATTATGCCACCGCCGTCATGGCATTGTAATTGCGTTGTGGTTATTTATTGTCATCACTTCAGAATCACTCCAACGTCGTCATTTCGTCATCCCATAGTGCCTTTGTAACTCTATCAACGTCATTCGTTCTTCATAATTTCATCATTGTCACTGCATGCGCTATCAACAAATGGTCCTCGTCCTGCCATCTCGAGGTAATCTTGGCGACAATGGTCATAACAAAGCAGGCCAGTCATGCAGGCAGTTAGGTCGCATACAGCCGAAGCACTCGAAATCTCAGGAGGACCACTACAGATCCTAAATAAAGGTGTCTTAGTCAATACAATGTGTCATTACATGATCGCTACATTGTGTGAATGCGAATCGCATTAACTTCGATAGTCATCATATCATAAGATAGGTTCTGCCGGCATTCTTTCGTCTTCGAAACACTAAAAAGCTCTGGTCAACATTGTCCCAAGTTATTACTCAAATATGTTGGAGAAATATAGGAGAGGCCTTTGCCCTGCAGTGGGCGTGACCAGGCTGATGATGATTACTCAAATTCCTTGAGGTGAACATGCTCCGGCATGAGATGGACGACTTGCCGTTTGATGGGGTTAGCACTGAGAGTTTCACAGCGGCCCCGCCTATCAACAAGAGGAAGTGTATCGGGGTGGTTGCGAGTGGCGGCGAAAGGCAAACTTCAAGAGTTGCTAGACATCACAGAGTTGAATCAAAATAACAAAAAGTCGGGAAGATGTTTGCATTACAATCGCACTAAAGAGGTTGGAAGCTATTTAATTGGTCCGAGACTCGCTGCAAAAAAATTGACTAGACTGTCTTCACGGATCCAAGCTATTCTTTGTATAGCAACCTTAAGAGGAATCAATGAGAGGAGTTTCGGTACAGCTGGTCACATTTTTCAAGAGCAAAAAATATGCACAAAGTCAGAGTCGTCTGCAATATTTTGTTGCTGCACAAAATTATGTAGATTTCTGACAGTGGCTACTGATGTGTTGCTTTGCACTGCCTGTACATGATCAATTTAATGGAAAAAAAAAAACTAAAGTAAATTTTCAACAAGTTCTTAGAGTACCCAAATAAAGTGGTAGCAAATGAATTCTGGAAAGTGCATTCACAATTTTTTTTGTGTGTGCGTGTTAAGGCACACTGTAACTCGCTACTGGTTTCCATTATTTTTCTTAATTTGTTCAAGCTATGTAGTTGAATATCCTACTGTAGGTTATCGCACAATTAGTCCAACTAAATAAATTTCGACTTTCAAGTGTCCATTGCTCTGGGATAAATACTTTAAGCCTCCGCGGATGCTGCAATACTTCTTAACATTGGCAAGAGGGATGTGAAAAAGAAAACAATGCAGAAAATTTTATTATCCAAGGGCTGCTTTCACACCTAAAGTGGCTCAACCCTTGTGCTTTTTCTAGCACTAGGTGGGTTTCCTCTGAATTTACGTGAACAAGCAAGCAGATAATATTCCAATCTGGCGGGGGAAAAATCATGTTTCCAATGTTGTACATACACTGTACTGGAACTAAAGTAGACAGAGTACAAATTCGCATATATTGCATCACATGTATGCCTAAATTTTCAACCAAGAAATTGACATCATTATAATTATGCTGAATAAAGCAATAAAAATGGCATTATCCATGTGAAAATATGACTGTACATGAGCGTTAGCCTTGCATACCACCAATTTCTGTTAAAAGGGAGAGGCTCATTGAAACAACTTTTTTTATATTACTTTTACTAGAGGTTTCAAAATTCAGTCAATTATAGAGTTTTCTATGCAGATTTAAAGTATGTGATTACTTTTTGTGTATCCATCACAATTTTTGAGCTATGTGAGGCACAATGGCAAAATATAGTCATCTTCGTGGGCACATTTTTATGTACTGATTTTTCACACAAACGCATCGCACTGTTGCTTGTTTAGCTCTTTGTAGATCACAAGGTGCCGATATCTAGCCAAACACTGTATACAATTACACGAACTATGCAAAAAGATTAGAGCATTCCAACTAATCTTTTTTTTCTCGATTCCCTAAAATATAACCTTGTACTTTCGCAACTACTACTGGGAGATATTGCAATTTCAAGTAGGTATCAGGACTGTACATATTTTCAGGAGTATGTATGCCAAATTTCATTAGTATAAGACAATTACAAATAAACAAGGTTATTTTCATGTCATCCATTCATTCAAATAACTTCACTGAGTGCCCTGTGATTTCGCGGGGTGCGCTTGGACGCCGCCTAGGTATCAGCCAAGGGTTGTTGGACCTTGGCAGCTTCCTCGGCTTGCTGGATGGCCCAGAGTTGTGCTACAGGTCCAAGCTGAGCAATGCAGACTCCCGGTGCGCGCAAAGGCTGTCCCTGTTCGAGGCTGCATCACTGTTATTGTGTATTACACCCATACATTCCCATAGGATATGCTCTAGGATGGCTCTAGAGTCACAATGTCTGCACTTGTCAGTCGTGTATAAATCTGGGTGTATTAGGTGCATTATAGCTGGACTCGGACAGGATCTAGTTTGTAACTGCCGCCGTTACACAGAATAATTTTAGCTTAATTTTGGGTGCAGCGGCAGGAATGTACACCTCTGCAACCTATGGTGTTGTGTAATTCCGTGAAATCTGGTCATTCGATCTTCCCACTCCCACTTGTCGGTAGTTGGTGAGGCGAGGCTAACCAAGGCTTGGTCCGTAAGCTCATGAGCCATGCGGTGCACCGCCTCATTGCTAGCGTCTGGTAGTGTGTGAGTGGGCATCCAGATGAGATGGACACTTTTGTTGTGGTTATTCCCTAATTTTAGTAGTCATAGTGCCTCTGGAGAGATTCGACCGTCGTATCGCCGTCTTGGAATCACTGATTATTATGGCCGCTTGTGTTTGTGCTTTGGCTAATGCGATAGCCATTTCCTCTGCAGTTTCTATGTGTTTATTACCACTGTTGTATCACCACTGCTGTTTATCACCACTGCTGTATAGGCATGCTTGTGTCTGTATCTAGCTGCATCTACAAATGTGATGTTCTTGCTGTTACCGAATTTCTTCTGTATATCGAGTGCTCTGCTTTCCCGCCTACCCTGATAGTGGGTAGGACACATATTCTTGGGTATTGGAGGGACGGTTATCATGTCTCTGGTGTGTCTGGGTATATCTACTTTGACACCATGTTGGGTATGATACCCTATACCCTTTGCGCAAAACACCAACAATGCCGCCCGTCGCCAAGGCTGCGAAGCGTAGGCGGGCTTGGGTGAGCACTATTCTCGTCGGCGCCTATGCACGTGCTGTCATGTTTGTGTTCCTGATCATGATTTAATGCTTCTGTCATCCTTCAGCGATGTCTTGAAACAACTGTTGTGTAGTTGGGTGCTTTAAAATGTACAAAAACTTGCCAGGCACACACTTAGTTTCCAGTGCTGCTTCATGAGCAAGAGCGACGGCGGCAGTAGATCGCGCCTGATCGAAGGGGAAGATAAGGAATCGCACTTTGTTTACTGTAGTTTTAGAACGATTACTATGTCTTTATCTTAACTTGATGTCACTGTGCTTTTAGTGAATGCTTCCACGTTTAAACTTAGATTAGCATATTAGATTATGGGGTTTTATGTGCCAAAACTATGTTCTGATTATGAGGCACGCCGTAGTGGGGTACCCTGGAAATTGTACCACTTGGGGTTCTTTAACGTGCACCTAAATATAAGTACACAGGTGTTTTCGCATTTCCCCCTATCAAAATGCAGCCACCATGACTGGGATTTGATCCTGCAACCTCGTGCTTAGCAGCCCAACACCATAGTCGCCAAGCAACCACAGTGGGTCGTTTAAACTTGGTCGCCTCACCTACAGTCGAGAAGATACAATAAACATTAGGCTGTTGTTACTGATGAGACAGGTTGCCCCCCTTTAAAAAAAAAAAATTCGAAAAGCTAAAGCAGAGAGAATACGGAGCGAAGCTGTGGAGTGGAGGGAGAGAGGAAAAGCGGGGAGGTTAATCAGAGGCGAGTTTCCAGTTTGCTACCCTGCACTGGGGTGGGGGATATAGGGTTTGTAAAGATGGCAAAGAGCAAGAGGAGAAAAAAAAAAGTAGGAAAAAAAAGCAGAAAAGAAAGAAAACAGGTAACAGAAAAGGCGTTCCAATCACAGGCGTTCACATAGGCCAGTTGATCTCGAGAAGCGCAGTAGCGCTTGCCAGCCTTCTGACGCAACATTAAGTCGCATCAATGTTATAACATTTTTTCTTCCAACAGAGGCTGGTCGTCCAACTGGTTCAGCAAGACAGAAAGCGATTGTCTCTGCATACTGTATTGTGGGCACTGGCATAGAATATGATGAATGGCAAAGCTGTGAAGCACTCATTACGTTTAGACGCTTCAAACAAAGGGCTCCATATTAAATAGCAGGTGACGGCGCCTTAAAAAAAAAAGCGTCATGCAATCTACCATGCGTTGCACGAAATCTGCTGTTGCTCTACCTATCGATGGCACTGAAATGCAACCTGAGGCGTAGAACGTTTGGTGTACGCTCACCTCAGCTATCTGCATATCGACTGCACAACCAACCTGGCTTCTGTGAGCATTACAGGCTTTTGACAAGGTATTCAACCTCGTTTGGAATGCCTCTTAATATTCCTTCGCAGTAATGGGAAATGCCTGAACTTCAAAGCCCTGATGTCTGCAACTAATGCAGATTCACTTTACTTCAGCTGTGTCATGCGTTGTGATCAATTCTGAAACCTTGATGTCTTTGTTTTTTTTCTTGCTTGTAGCGCTAGCGAGTGCTTGTTCTCTTTTTCTTCTTTTGCATGAAATGGGTCAATATATATGTTCATGTTGCTTCACTGTAGTTGTTTCTGCTTTGAAAATGATTTCGATGTAGCATGTGGCACAAGAATGATTTAATGCTGTGCTATGTATTTGCTTTCAAACTGTTGATATTGTGTCAACATACTCCTTTAACTAATTAAAAAGCGCTGCATTGGCTATTCAGACTAGGGCCACTACAACAGGCGATACAACATGCGGTTTATTTTTGCATTTGGTGCGAGGATGATACCAGTAAAAATGGTGGCGACACTAAAAAATAACAAAATATAAAAGCATTATGCTCTTGACTGACCAGGGAGGCAAATTTTCAGCTATGGCATCTTCTGATATCTCACTCACGTGGTCCCGTGAAATCATCGAAACACTCTACTTGTTTAACGACTGAACATGTGAAATCCATGCTGTGCAGACAGTATAGGAAGTTACTGTTTTATGTCTTCCTAGTCAAGGGGAGACGTGGCAATGAAAACTTTTTTTTTAAATTTATTTATGGGAATAAATTGATGAAATTTGGCATGCAGGTGTGATCTCTTATGCTGATATCACAACTGAAATCAGTTTTGTGCTATCTACTATAGTTTTCGAGTTGCAACACTTAACAGCCTCTAATGGCCATCCCCAAATTAATTAATTACACCTAAGTTAACCAAGATTTTCATATCAGCATGTTCGCAAAGGCCCATTCTGTGCAATAAAGCTATTGGTTTATTTTTTAAATGCCAAAATATGCATAAATATTTTTGAACTTTCCGATGCATATTGTCTAACTAACAACTTTTGCAAATAACCCATTACAAATATTTTATGAAGTGCAGATAAAATTGGACAGCTTTATTGCACTCATCAATGTTTCAGGATCTAAGTGCAAAAGACAACGATTTTGTGTTCGTTCATTGTGAAATGGCACTGGGATGACTGAAAGCAACTGCACAAATAATGAAAGCTGAGAAAACAGAGCTCAAAGTTGCATTTGTTGTAAGCATTGATATCTTTGCTTCAAGCACTTAAAACCCGCCTGGACTCTAGTCCTTTGCCTGTGAGGACACATTTTCTTTACATTTTGATGTAGTTTTTCGCTTCTTTGCAGCAGTTTCGTGCACCTTAGTTGCCTTTTTGATGTGTCGTGCATCCATCCACAGTCAAAACATCCGCGCTTGTCTCCTCTCGTCGCGCAGCCTCTTCATTAATGAGTTGGAGGTAAAATCCACAGCTGAATATTTGACACAAAAACTTCTGCTCTCGCCAATGTCATGTTACCATCACGACCACATGTGGACGCGGCGTCACCACAGCCCACGGTCGTGTCGTCAGCAAGGTCAGTGGCATCCACTTCTACGAGTAGTTTTCTCCCTCTGTTCCACACCTTTTGTGGTCTTCCATATGCGTGGGCCGTTCGGAACTTGATTTCTATGAGGCTCATCACAAAACACGCATGTTAGGCTGCCACGATTGTTAATGATATTGACCGCAACGCGGAGCTCGCTGCTGCACAAATGTGCGCAAGAAAAGTTTGTCAGCAATTCAAATCTACAACAGCCAATAGGTGCGCGCCCTGTGCACAATGCGACTACTGCACCCAATCGCAATGGTACTTTTGCCTTTTTTTTACCCGCATTTGCTGGTTCATTTTTCAGTGGAGAAACACGTCGCTGTACCTATCTTGAGCTCCGATCTCTTCTCTTTACAATGATACCAAGATAGTGGCGCTGCGTCAACAAATAGCCAAACGACCCGCGGTGCGATGGCACCTCCCAGAGCTCAATTTTTTGCAATTTTTTATGACAGCACTTTAGGACAGTGCTGTTAGGAAAGTGCTGTTTCCTCGATTTCTACCACATCTTTTGTTATATTTCACCACAAGGTAAATAAAGGTCAATGGATCGCAAAAAAAAAAGAAGAAATGGAAAATCGAAAATTTTGACAATTTGACCTGCAGTGGAAGCAGACATCTCTGGCACGAGGCCCACCTGCAATTCTAACGGCCGCCGCTACGCAGCTGTCAGTGGCGCCCCCCTAGGCACTGCGCATGACGTATACCGAGGTGATTCAATATTTGCCTACCTGTTCTTGTTTTAAACAGGTGTTCGTATAGTGCTATGCATTGTGCCTCGATTAGGTCATCCAGTGTATTGTGTAGACCTAGTTGCAGTAGTCTATCATTGCTGGTGGTGATGGAGAGTCCGATTGCTTGCTTGTAAATTTTTCTGATTAAACAGTCTAATTTGTATTTTTCTGATAAGTGCTGTCGTAGGTACAATGCCACATATACTATTCTGCTTATTACAAACGCTTGGACAAGTCTAAGCAGATTGCCTTCTTTCATTCCACTGTTTGTTAGCTATTCGTTTCAGTAGCCACATGATTTGAGATGTTATGTTGTCTAATTTGCGTATGGTGTCTCCATTGTAGCCGTTACTTCGAGGCCCAATACTTTGATTTTGTCAACTTTGAGTATGGGTGTACCATCCGCCGTAGTTATGTAAATTGCCGGATTGTTTTGTTCCTCGTAGTTGCGTGGTTTTTGGCCACACCACAATGGTACATAAATGAGGAGCAGCTTGGATTTCTCTGCTGAACATCTGGTTCCTGATAGGTATTGGTCAACCGCTTCTACTGTAACAAGATTGTAAAAAAAAATAGTTTCATCATCATCATCATGAAACTATTTTTTTTTTAAGTGTTATAATTTTTTTTCCATAGTTGCAGTAACTGTAGATGCTGTTTGAATAGATATCAGCACTTGGCGATCTACAATGAGCTAAATAAGCTACAGCACAAAGCTTTTTGCGAAAATTTATTAGACAATAAAGTGGCCACAAAATCGCTTTATTTTGCCATTATGTAGAACATAACTCAATAACTATAGCGGCTAATGACATATTTGAAATCTGCTTGTAATGCTCTATAAGTGGGTGGATTTTCATATCTCTAATACAAATATCTTAAACACTCTGTTAAGGTCCTCAATCATCTGTTGTAATTTGTCCCCAGTGTTGCTGAACAGGACAATGTCATCTGCAAACCAAAGGTTACCGAGATATTCGCCGTTGATCCTTACTCCGAAGCCTTCCCAGTTTAATAGCTTGAATACTTCTTCCAAGCATGCAGTGAATGGCATTGGAGAGATTGTGTCTCCCTGTCTGACCCCTTTCTTTATAGGTATCTTTCTACTTTTCCTATGGAGAATTAAGATAGTTGTGGAATCTGTAGATATTTTCCAAGATACTTACATAAGCCTCCTGTACTCCTTGATTACGTAATGCCTCTATGACTGCTGGTATCTCTACTGAATCAAATGCCTTTTCGTAATCTATGAAAGCTATATAGTGAGGCTGACTGTACTCTACGGGTTTCTCGATTACCTGATTGATGACATGAATGTGATCCATTGTAGAGTATCCCTTCATAAGCCAGCCTGTTCTCTTGATTGACTATATTCCAGCGTTGCCTTTATTCTATTGGAAATTATCTTGGTGAATATTTTATACAATACTGGAAGTAAGCTAATGGGCCTATAATTGTTTAATTCTTTAACGCCTCTATTTTTGTGGATTAGTAAAATGTTGGCATTTTTCCAGTTCTCTGGGACCTTTGAAGTCATAAGACAGCTCATATAAGGAGCCACCAGCTTTTCAAACATGACGTCTCCTCCACCTTTGATTAAATCGACTGTTATTCCATCTTCTCCTGCCGCTTTTCCTAGTTTCACATCTTGTAAGGCTCTACTAACCTCATCGCTAGTTATAGAAGGAGTCTCTGCAACCTGTTCATTACTGCTTCGAATGGAGCTATAGTGGCTTCTCTGGCTACTGTACAGGTCAGTATAGAATTCTTCCGCTGCTTTTACTATACCTTCGAGATTGCTGATATTACCCTGCTTATCTTTCAGTGCATACATCTCGGTTTGTCCTATGCCAAGCTTCCTTCTCATTGATTTCATGCTGTGTCCATCTTTTACAGATTCCTCAGTCTTTCTTACGTTATAATTTCAAATATTCCTTATTTTCTCCTTGTTGATCAGTTCTGACAGAGTCTAATTCTTGTGAGCAATATTTTGTACCATCTCTAAATACAGCTTAGTTGGACTGAGTATGTTTATTCCACTTTAGTGAGGCTCGTTAAAGGATGAAGGCTGTTACAGGAGGTGTTGTGCATTGCAAACCGTTATGGTGTGTCATGGTTCAATGTTCAAACAGCCAGACTTGAGATTACATTATGTACTAAAAAAGGTTGCGTTCCTCACCTGTTTACGGCTCTTCAAATATTCCACGGCTAGGGAAAGGATTTTGTAGCTAGCGCCGAATTTCTCGTTCCACTTTTCGATCGTTTCCCAGGATTTATCCTGTAACTTCTTGGACGCTGCCTGCAAGGCAGACATTGTTTACAAAATATCAACCAAAAGCCATACGACAAAAATCAAGGGCATACGCACCAGAGTTCCGGGAAGCGGTAGGTCTATGTTTGTTCCGACAAGCAGTGCCAGAATTCTCTGAAAATCTTCCAAGATCAATGTCCGAAACAAGTGCGACCTCGTGAACAGTTCATGGATGACAGCAAGCGTGTCTAAACGGACATCGGCGTCGTCCTCCTCCAGCCTCTCTTTAAGCAAGGCACAGGCTTCCTTCAACATACGATCTGACGAACTGAAAGAAAATCACCAACTGACGCACAACTTTCCCAGCACTGCTTTCGTAAAGCCCAAAAAACAAGACACTGCACAAGGGACATAACGGCAAAATTGTGTAGCAGTGCGCGCGCCCTTCAAAGCAAACACAATGCAACAGGTGTAGTATTTTACAGAGAAGCAAAACATAGCCCACTCACCGACAAAACAGCTTCAGTTTCGCCATGCACTCGTTTTTAACGTGTACTGGTGCCGAAGATGTCAGCGTGTCGATAACTTTACAAAGCTCTAAGTTTCCCTGTGCCATTATTGATCTTTAAACGTTTCACCCTAAAATTCAATGCAACCGAGCAAGCGCCGAATGCGCGTTGTTTGGCCACAAAAAGAAGTAAGCGCTGGGAACCGAGAAACGTCTTCGTAAAACACGCGAGAGCAAGCACTGCAATAACAAACATGGACGGGTGGATGGATGGCGGCTACACCAGCTACACCCTTTATAACAGGCGGTGGCTGGCGCCACCTAGCCTTTTGCTCCCCCTCCTATTTTTTTTCTTTATATCCCCTTCTCCTTACACTAGTTTTCACTCCCCTCCTCCCCCAAAATAAATATCTAAAATAGTATAGAAAACATTAGCTTCCCGATTTATGGTATTATCTCTCGCTTGACTTCCTCCACGCCTCCCCTTCGTTACTGCCACTCTTTTCTCGTCTATTTGCCCTCGTTCCCCGGGAAAACCTAATGCCCCTTCCATACCTGTCACTGTTCCTTCAGCCAGAGTCGGGCGAAGGTCTGTGCATCTCAACACTATATGCTCAGTGGTCTCAATTTCGGCTCCGCAAGCAGTGCACAAAAGGTCCTCGTCTTCAAACTTAGCCCTGTATGCTTTCGTTCTCAAAACCCCCGTCATAGCTTCGAATAATAGTGAGCTGCCTCGCGAGTTATTAAATAAGAGCTCTCTCTTTATCTCCTGTTTTTGTGTTCTATGCATAGATAGCACTGGTTTTCCGAGCATTCTTTCTTCCCACATTTTTCTTTCCGTCTTCATCACCTCCTTTCCCACATTAGAACCACGTTGGACCCCCTCCCTCGGCTGTAGGTATCTAATCCTCAGTTTCCTAGTTCTAAGTGTCCACTTTGTGTTCAAACTTTTCATGTATAGATATTTGTACACTTTTCCCGCCCACCTTTTTTTCCCCAGTGCTGGGAGTCTGTTCATATTTTAGCTTACTATATGCCTCTCTACCTTCGAATGACGTCCATCCCATGTCCCCCTGCACTCCCTCATTAGGGGTGTTCCCGTGCGCTCCTAAGGCCAACCTGCCTACACTTCTCTGTCTTGTTTCCATGCATGCCTGTACTTCCGATTTCATGCACTGTACTGAATTACCGAATTTGAGGCCAGGTACCATAGCCCCTTTCCATAGCCCTCTAACCACCTCGTACCTATTATAGTTCCATAGTGCCTTGTGTTTCATTACAGCTGAGTTCCTTTTCACTTTTTCAATCATAATTTTTTTCATGTTCTTTCAAGTACTTTTTGCCCTCGTTTAGCCATATGCCCAAATACTTGTATTCTCCAACATGATCAATCTTAGTGCCTTGTATTTCCAATGGCTTCCCCCTTTCTTCATTGTATACTATACTTCTCTCTACTGAATTGCAGTCCCAATTTTTCTCCCTCCTCTCCACATATCCTCATTAGTTCATGTAGCCCTACTCGGGTGTCAGCAAGCAGTACAATATCATCTGCATATATACATCAGTCCGGCTAGTACTTGAGCTACCTTCTGCCCTTCCAGCATATAGCTTATATCGGTTCCTATTGTGCTCTGTACTTCTAGCCTCTTTTACATTTGGCTCATGTAAATCACAAAAAGCAGAGGCGACAATGGACAGCCCTGCCCGCAGAGACCACTTATTTTAGCTGGCTTTGTAGTTTCCGCCTTCCATGTTATCTCTACCTCATTATTTGTATAAACTTGCAGGAATCCAACCACCTTTCTATCTAGACCATATTCCTTCAACTGACTCCATAACTTTTCTCGGTTTACATTATCATAGACTCCTCTAATGCCTAAAAAAGCTATCCATAGCGGTTTCTGCCTGGCTGCTACTATATCTCTATGCACTGTGTTATAACAAACAAATTATCATCTAGCCTTCTGTTCCTTCGAAATCTATTCTGCAGCTCTCCCAAGATCTCTTCACGTTCTGCCCATTCCTTCATTCTCATTTTCACCATCTGCATTGCTACTCCGTATATGACTGATGTGACAGTTATTTATTGGCGTGTAGGATTTAATGTTGTCTTTGCTTCCCTTACCTTCGTAAACTAATATCTTTCTGCTTGATTTCCATGGCAGTCCTGTGGAACATCTCCCCCTACAACTATTTGTTCAATAAGTTGGCGTAATTGACTAATTGAATTTAAGAAATGGTAAATTAATTTATCCAAGTAATTTCCCCTATGTTGTCCTTGGTGTCTTTGTTTGTTGGCTTCTCATGATATGATTAATAAAAATCGGGCCCCTCGGGCTATGCCCTCGGCTAACCCTCTTTCTTCTAGATTAAACTAAAAACGTCGGACTAGGTTCAGTCGTTTAACTCTCCGTAGGCGCCGTTAAAACCCCTAAAAAATTAATTCAATTATGAGGTTTTACGTGCCAAAACCACTTTCTGATTATGAGGCACGCCGTAGTGGAGGACTCCGGAAATTTTGACCACCTGGGGTTCTTTAACGCGCATCTAAATCTAAGCACACGGGTGTTTTCGCCCCCATCGAAATGCGGCCGCCGTGGCCGGAATTCGATCGCGCGACCTCGTGCTCAGCAGCACAACACCATAGCCGCTCAGCAACCGCGGAGGATGTAAAAACCCCTAAATGAAGTAACGACGTCTTATCTCTCCTCCTCCTATGCCGGCGCTCCTTCTCTCAGCTCCTCCCGGGCGCCAGCAGGGAAAACCGTATTTCCGGCACTGCTTTTTTCCATTCCTTACGCTAGCCTATAACTTGGTGATGTTTGGTGATACCAGAGCAGAATATTTTGTTTTGATCGACAGTAGAGACTACTGCGCTTCGCTGAGCATGTACAGTGTCACCCTTGCGCACGTGCCCTTGCGTAGAGCGCGCAAACGGCGGCCGCCGGGGCGCTCCAAAATCCCTTGATAAATTTGAAAGTACCGCCACTCTTTGAACTCTGCCGCCGCCGTGCGACCTCCTCATGACCTCCTCGCCCCTCGCGCATCCCGGCCCAGCGGGAAGCGCTCTTGTGCCCGTTTTTCTGCACGATTGGTCTCCCTGCCGTTGCCCTTGGAAACGCACGGATCTCTAGTTTTGCGATGTGACGTAATGATCTCTTCTATCTTTTTCCTTCCTCCACGCGTTTTGCTTGCGTTTTGCTTTTGCGTCCGCGCCATTTTTCTCCTCAGCTCGGCTGGCTCGGCGCATTAGCTCGGCGTAGCGAATGTGTATCTTGCTCTCTGTGCTATAGCGCTATGCCGTGCTGTTGCGCATATAACTGCAGCAATAAGCCTGGAGATGGTTATACAGTTTTTATAACACCACAAGGAAAGCGTGACGGCTTGCGCAGGAAGCAGCGGCTGCATAACATTGGCCGAAAGAACTTTGTTCCGACAAAGAACAGTGTTGTTTGCGAGGCGAGGCGTCTTTCTTATTGCTCGTATCAAAGCATCCCCTAATGCTGCATCTTCTTTTTTTTTAAATTCTTCTGGCCTGGTCACCAGCGTTTTTTCTGCGGCAATTTATACGTCGCATAAAAATGGGGTTGTCTTCAGTATGCTTAATATTCTGCGTGGACTCCATCACCTCGCACGTCGCGAACTGCTATTATTCAGTCGGAAATGCATGACTATAGATTCTGCTTTCCGCTGTGAACATTTATGTGCGAAGATACAACCTCTCGATCGCACTTTTCTTGATTGTTATGTCCGTTGCCTGTTTTACTGATATTTAAAGTAGCGGCTTGTAGAGGAGCTATGTAGAGGAGTTTGGCGTTTTTACGCTCCGCTCAGCAGCTGAGCGGAGCGGAAGCGCGAATGCGCATGCGCGATTTACGCTCAAACTAAAGACAGCTTGTAAGCGGAGCGACACGGTCCGCTTACAAGCTGCCTGGGCCATCGCAGCGTGCTGTGCAGCGCGTTGACTAGCGTTGGCGTCAGAAAGGACTAGATTGGACGCAGAAAGCAAGCTTGCAAGCTATCACGTGGCGTTTCCGCAAGACAGCGCTTTATTTTCTGCTGGATAAAATGGACCGTTAACGCATTACAAGCGCACGTCTAGATGCTTCATGGACGTTTGGAAGGTAAGTTATATAGGTTCGTTTTACTTTATAAAAGTGATCAATGGGTGTTTTTATTTTGTTTCATTACCCTGAATTTGGCCAGCGGGCGCTACAACCACGAACGGCAAGGATAGGGGGTCAGAAAATTTGGTTATGAGAATTCATCGTGCGTTTTTTTTTTTATCTAGGTAGGACAATTAGGAAGTATAATAGCAGGAGCTTGGTGGCGCAACCCACCGCCCCGTTCCAAAGGGGGCGCTCATAACATCCATCCATCCGCAACCAAAGGTCAGTGGGACGCCTCGCATTGGGCGCTCATGGGAAGACTACAAATGAAGCTGTGCAGGGTAATATATAGGCTGGACAAGTTTTGAAATGTGGGAAGCTCACGCTGCTTAGTGCTTATGAATGCATTAAACGTGCTAACAACACGCAACTACACGCATCCGCCGACCACTACACACGCGTGCCAAATTCAAACGCTCTCGACAGCTTCAGTAGTGAGCGACGACAGCGCCGCCGCGTCGTTCGTTCCACTGCCCCTCCTAGTACACTGTACCACGGTGTAGGAATATTGATACGTGGGAATATGAGATTCCTACATCGCGGTCTCGATCATAAATGAACGAAAAAAAAAAGACGCAGTTTCGCGCTAAAGGCGAAGCATCGTTTGCGATAGCAAATTAGCGAACAGCCATACGAAGTAAGGATAGTACTTTTATCGGCCGTATAAACTTGTAAACATTCGCTTGCTAACTAAATTAATAAAGCATGGTGTCAGCGCGCACCGCAAACATGAACACATTGCACTCGATGACTGCGCATACTCGCTGTCAAAACGCGGCAGCAGCAGCGAGCGCAGTGACATTCATGCTGTCTATTGCTTCAACGCAGAACAAGCGCCGAGGACACACAGCACGCGCAAATTTAGCTACGACTCTGTCCCCAATGGCTCACAAGATACGGCCGCGCGACCACGCGCAGCCGCCACATACGCAGTTGCAGCCGGAGAGAAGTCGCGCCTCCTCTTCGCATTCGTCCCTTTCGCGCAGGCGAGATTGAGCCGCGATCGTCGGCTCCCCTCGAACGCTTTCACTCGCATACAGCGTAGGGCGCGCGGCGACGGTGTTATCGCCCTTGAACTTTATGCGGAACCTCACGGCGACGCCGACAGCATAAATGCGTTTCGAGTGTCCAGATAATTGATATCGCAGTTAAAGTTAGGAGAGAG
The DNA here is from genome assembly GCF_038994185.2 of Dermacentor albipictus. Classification (NCBI taxonomy): domain Eukaryota; kingdom Metazoa; phylum Arthropoda; class Arachnida; order Ixodida; family Ixodidae; genus Dermacentor; species Dermacentor albipictus. Next base: position 244,574,643 of record NC_091821.1, on the reverse strand, counting down.
CATTACGTCACGCAGCCAGCCTTGCCAAGCGAACGCTCTGTGAAGCCAGCCCTTTGCACAGTGGTGGCTCAACACATGACCTCTTGCGTCGAGACGCAGCAATTGAGATTTGCGGAGACGTTTGGCTCCCAGAAGCTATGCCAGTAGTTTTCATTCAGTGCGCGCTTGTTCGGCTGCCCTGCCGTGGCTCAGCCTGCAGAGCGGGAACACTAAAAACAACCGCGCACTTCGACGTGCGATCACGTGTTGGGCCATCACACTCGGCTTCAACCGCGTTGCGCGATGCTCCCTGCAGTTTTTTTTTCTTCAAAGTTTTCTGCATTAAATTTTGAACACTCAACATTCTCCATTGCCGGATCTAGTTGAGCCTCGACTGCTTTCTTCTTGCATATATATGGGGCTCTTGCATTGCCCAGGGAGCGCTGCGAAAATGGAGCTAAAAAGCGCCCGCTGTCCTGAACTGAGTAGTAACAATAAGGTCCCTAGAAAAGTATTTCTAGGGACCCTAGTAACAATGAAGCTCGGTCGTCTGCTTCGGAAAGCAAGTTTACAAAATGGACCCGCCACTTTCGGTTTTGTTGTACCACGGTTTGCAGCGAATATCGGGCGCCGAAGATTATTTCAGGGGTGGCACCTTGGTGGCACGCTGCGTAAAGGCAGAGGACTCTGGTAAAGGCAATAAAATTATGCAACTTCGAATACGTGTACGCCGTTCAAGAAATAAGGGGTGAAGTTTTAGCGCGGTGTCAATTGCAAGTGAAGCGAGTCGCGTACGAAGTTGAACTTCAGGTAAGGGTTGCACGCTGCTAGATTCAGGCGCACAAACACGAGGAAATGCTTGCTATAAATGAATTCACAGCAGCGATAAGCAGACATCATGTGTACGGAACTGCTCGAGCGCACGACGGTACGCGCCGCGACGGCAGCGGTCTTTCAGCATGCCGCGAAACGGCGGGCCTCCTGCAAACTTTGTTGACTGCATGCCGTTAGACAAGTAGTTATGCCTGTACTTTAGTAGCGGTCATCTGTCCCTTTAGCAACTGATAAATAACTGATGCAAGGCATATGAGCTCGCAGTAACGTATATAAGTGCGAATCGCGCTGCAGCGCGAGCTCGTGCGCTGCTCGCTTAATTCATGCAGCTTTTAATGATAGCGCTCGAACATCGATGTGCTGCAATCAATACTACCTTGCTGCGCTGCCTCAGCATGCTGGCTTGAGGTCAAGGCTGAGCACATTTAACTCTCTAACCTGTGCTGCTCGTAGTGGGGTAGTGAATTCTCACCGAATCAGCCCGACCATTTGTGGTCATTTGCACACACCTGGTCACTCCACCACTTCGCACCAGTCGAATTGTTAATTGTCGCTGTGGCCGGGTCTCAAATCATGAATCACCAGCCATGCCTGCTGCTATGTCGGTCTGCCGTCGGGACTGTAGACGCAAAAAACCGAATTTTAGAACGCAGATAATCAAGCAAGCTTCAAGACAGGTGAAGCAGTCAGCATGGCGCTAAGTTTCGCTTACCCAGCGCGCCCGACGCTCCGCTTAGTGAGGCCTTGAAGGAAAATGGTAGAATCTGATGTTGGGATTCAGGCCTTCTTGTTCATGGCAGCCCACGACGCAGGAGTAACGATGGTGACGCTTTTTCGAGGCTGAGCTAGGTCTCTCCGGATCGGCGTCACTGATTCCTTCTGCTTCCAGCATTACCTCTCCGGAGAGTCCGTTTTCGTTAAACTATAGGCTGCGGCTAGCTCGCTGCGTGGTCGGCGTGGTCTGTGAGAAGTGACGAGCCTTTTCACACTCGCAACATGGCAGAAAAAAGTGCGAATCGACGCAAAACTCAGGCTAGAAACGTGCTTCGCCACAGCCAGGGCTCAATACTACCGAAGCCGGTACTACCCAGATAACGTTTCGCGCGCCGCCACCAGGCGTCGCTACTATACCTCAAACTCCAGCCCCCCCCCCCCCCCCCCCCCAAGACGCCCATACGACTGATAACTTGCATGGTTCCAGATCTTTTGGTGCCTTTCCCTTTTGGGAATGTCACAAACCCAACATTCACTTGTACATTTATTTGCACAATTTTTTTTTTCTTGCACTACCCCTTTTCCTCAGTACTTTTGCCATCTTAGTAGTACTTATGTCATCCCAACTGCTTGGCATATCTACGATACTTGGGTGCCTGTTTACGCTCTTTAATAGCTTGCTTTGTCTCCTTTTTCACCTCCCAACGGTTTTTTAGGCACGTTCGTACCATCCGATGCATGAAGTGTATGAGCTCTTTGCAATCCCAGACAGCTGTAGAAAGGCCCTCCACTTTTGTCTCCGTTCCACTGGATTTTTGCTCAATGCTGTAGCTGCCTATACCTCTTGCATCAGTATTTCTCCCTAAGTTTAAGGTTATATGTTCATGATTGCTATATGCAATGTAGAGTGATAGCGTGGAGCAGAGATAGAACATCAGGATTTTAACCTGAAGGTCGCAAGTTTGAATGCTCAGTACATTTTTTCAGGTTTGGAATGGCGTAACACCAGCAAGAAAAATATATGCCTCGAAGCAGTGAGGCTATACTATTCCAGTTACAACCAAATTAGGAAGGCCCACTAAGCTTCAACAGAGTGCCTCACCAGAAGAGGAATTGGCCTCCCTGGTGTAGAACTCAACAACCTCCCTCATGAATTTTGCAATCAACCCATGGCCACAGCGGTGCTCAACTCAGGTCTGGCGCTCTGCTGCCCCAGTCCCTAGCGGCAGCAGAGCACCAGACCTGTGATACAGTAGAGGGTGCTAGTGCTAAGAATCTCTGGATCTGGACAAGCCGCCACTGGAAACTGAACCTGGCAACACTTTACACGAGAAAGCTCTCGAGTGAGGCTAGCACAGCAGGGCTGTTCGAGGAATTATCAGGCATTGCATATGATATTATTGGCCTTACCGAGGTTAGAACCGCTGAGGCTTATACAAGGCTAACTAACGGCCACGTCTTCTGCTACAGGGGTCTTCTGGATCAGAGAAAAAGGGATAGGGTTTATAATTTATAGACACACAGCAGGCAACAATGATGAATTCTACAGCATTAATGACATGATAGCAGTTGTAATAAAGCTCAATAGGAGATATAGATTAAAGGTGCTACAAGCCTATGCTCCAACCTTCAGTCATGGTGAAGATATAGAAGTTTTATGAAGAATAGTGCAAACTCGGCAAACTGTAGTCATGGGCAAGTTTAATGCAAAGTGAGGGAAAAATCAAGCTGGGGAACGAGCGATTGGCAACTATGGCCTTGATTCTAGGAATAGTTTACATGTTGGTTGAATTAGTGGGAAGGAATAATGAATACCTTCCTTAGGAAGTGGACAGGGAGTGGACTTTGAAAACCCTAATGGAGAAACAATTATATAGATTTCACACTTTCTGCCGATTCCAGCATAGTGAATGTAGAAGTGTTAGGTAGGGTAAAGGGTAGTGATCGTTGTTTATTGAGGGCTAGGGTTCACCTCAATTTGAAGAGAGAATGAGTAAAATTGGTCAAGAAGAAACAGGCCAACCTAGACAGAGTAAGGGTAAAAGCAGACAAATTCAGGCTGTTGCTTGCAAACCGTATTACGCAGCTTTAGAACAGATGATAACAGAGGCAATGAATGAAACTGTAACTAGGCTGATTTCAGAAGCAGCAACTGAAGTGGGCAGTAAATTAAGGCACCAAGGCAACCAGTAGGTAAGTTCTCCGAAATAACAAAGGACCTAATAAAGAAAGCTGTCAGACAGAATATATATATATATATATATATATATATATATATATATATATATATATATATATATATATATATATATATAATGAGAAGCCAACAAACACTGACACCAAGTACAACATAGGGGAAATGGCATGTGCTTAATAAATGAAATAAAGTAATGATAAATTAATGGAAATTAAAGTGGATGAAAAAACAACTTGCCGCAGGTGGGAACCGAACCCACAACCTTCGCATGTCGCGTGCGATGCTCTACCAATTGAGCTACCGCGGCGGCGTTTCCCCATCCACTTTCTTGGGTATTTATGTGTACTAGTAGAACCCTGGGAGTGTTAGCCAGCGCCCCCACCCACAGACCTTGGCGGCGGACGTGGAACGTCTTTTTTGCCGCAGGCGTCACGAGAACGTGATCTTTTTCGGGTGAAGGCAACTGGTCAATAAACCCACATATGCTACCTGAAGGCATCAATGTTGCCGGATTCGAGACCCTCGTTATGTAATAAACGAGAAGAAAGGGGGTTAACCGAGGGGCCCGATAATTGTTAGTCATATAATGAGAAGCCAACAAACACTGACACCAAGTACAACATAGGGGAAATGGCATGTGCTTAATAAATGAAATAAAGTAATGATAAATTAATGGAAATTAAAGTGGATGAAAAAACAACTTGCCGCAGGTGGGAACCGAACCCACAACCTTCGCATGTCGCGTGCGATGCTCTACCAATTGAGCTACCGCGGCGGCGTTTCCCCATCCACTTTCTTGGGTATTTATGTGTACTAGTAGAACCCTGGGAGTGTTAGCCAGCCATAAATACCCAAGAAAGTGGATGGGGAAACGCCGCCGCGGTAGCTCAATTGGTAGAGCATCGCACGCGACATGCGAAGGTTGTGGGTTCGGTTCCCACCTGCGGCAAGTTGTTTTTTCATCCACTTTAATTTCCATTAATTTATCATTACTTTATTTCATTTATTAAGCACATGCCATTTCCCCTATGTTGTACTTGGTGTCAGTGTTTGTTGGCTTCTCATTATATGACTAACAATTATCGGGCCCCTCGGTTAACCCCCTTTCTTCTCGTTTATTACATAACGAGGGTCTCGAATCCGGCAACATTGATGCCTTCAGGTAGCATATGTGGGTTTATTGACCAGTTGCCTTCACCCGAAAAAGATCACGTTCTCGTGACGCCTGCGGCAAAAAAGACGTTCCACGTCCGCCGCCAAGGTCTGTGAGTGGGGGCGCTGGCTAACACTCCCAGGGTTCTACTAGTACACATAAATACCCAAGAAAGTGGATGGGGAAACGCCGCCGCGGTAGCTCAATTGGTAGAGCATCGCACGCGACATGCGAAGGTTGTGGGTTCGGTTCCCACCTGCGGCAAGTTGTTTTTTCATCCACTTTAATTTCCATTAATTTATCATTACTTTATTTCATTTATTAAGCACATGCCATTTCCCCTATGTTGTACTTGGTGTCAGTGTTTGTTGGCTTCTCATTATATGACTAACAATTATCGGGCCCCTCGGTTAACCCCCTTTCTTCTCGTTTATATATATATATATATATATATATATATATATATATATATATATATATATACATATATAAACTAGTAAAGAATTAAAAATGACCTTGTAAAACATGTCTTGGGGAAAAAGTGGCAGGAGATGAAATAAGACACTTTAAAGGGACACTAAAGCGAAAAATGATTTCTTCTGCATCAGTAAATTACCTTTCTACAACACCAAAAACACCACTCTTACAACGATAAGACGTTTGGTAAGCCAGAAAAAGCGCAAGAACGAAATACGGGTGGCGACGCCTACTTAAGTTCCCGCACCTGGTGGCTGTGACGTCATGGATTTTTATGGCACCTTCTAGGGCCTACTAAGTATATATATAGCGGTACAGACTGACTACATTGTGTTCTAAAGAAACCAAATATTAAACATGGCAAGTTTCGGGAACCTTTACTCAGCCAACGCGGCCCAAATGCGAAAACATACTTTGGAATACCTGACGTCACGCTGACGTATCGGCGCTGCGGTTTCAGCGCGAAATTCAAATACTGATACTTGGACCTTCATTTTCTCATCTAAAAATTAAACTATATTTTTGAAATGACCGCCTGCAGGGTTCTGAAACAATGCTTCATTAGTCTAAACTGATTTATTGTTTCACTTCAGTGTCCCTTTAGTCACAGATGGAGATATTATGCTTGGAAAGCTTGCCAACATTATACTAATCGATAAGGGAAGGAAGGAAGGAAAATTTTATTTGGTCCTGCAAGTAGTGATAATTAATCACTAAGCGGGCCGCTCCCACGTCGGGACCGGAAGGCCAAGCCTCACGGCCACATCGTGAGCCTGCTGGACAGCCCAGAATTGTTCATCCAGGTCCGGGCTGCGAAGTGCAGCCTCCCACCTGGACGCATTCTTGATCGCCGAGTCTTCAATTATTTCGCAAGACCAGAGCATGTGTTCGAGCGTGGCTAAAGCACCAAAATCTTGGCAATAAGGCTCTGTATACGTCTCTGGATAAAACATGTTCAGTCTCCGTGGGCAAGGATAAGTACCAGTCTGTAGCAAGTGTAAGTGCCTGAGCCCTGTTTAGTTTAGGATGCGGAAAACTGTAAACCGTGCGATTCGGAAGGTAATACTTCGTGATTTCATTGTATGTGGAAGGGGAGTCTCTATTCTCGATAAGGGAGACGCTAAAGAATTGAAATAATTTATATGTATGTAGTACTACTTTTAGCTTGCTTTCAGTATTGCATAAAACATTCACCAAGATAATTTCCAATAGAATCGGGGAAACACTTGCCTTTAAACAACCAAGAGAACAGGCTAGCTTCAGAAAGGGATCTTCTATAATGGGTCACATCCAGGTCATCGCTCAGGTAATTGTGAAATCTGCAGAGCACAATCAACCCCATATGTTGAATTCCAATGGCGGAGTCGGAGCAAGTTTTTCTGCTCGTTTCGGAGCAATATTGTTTCAATGACAGAGTGAGGGCGGGAGCAAGGTGTTCCAATGATAGGGTCTGAGTGGATCCAGAGCGGGAGTCACTCGGTGGAGCAGAAAAAGATGCTCCGCCAAAATCGGCGGAGTGGACCAGAACTCTGCGTGACGTATTTCCTTTATCACGTTCGTCTGCTGGGAGGCGCTACCGGTCAGGACTCGCTAGTGTCCCTGTATATGAGCATATACAGGAACACTAGGACTCGCGAGGAAGCAAAAGCTGCTGCACGCTTGGCGAGATATCCATTCCGCACTTTAAAAAAAACAATAGGTGAACGGCGCTGAGGAGACAAGTGACCGGTGCGGCGGTGCTGGGAGCAAACAGCGGAAGGAAATGACAACACGCAAAGTATCCTGGGTAACTCGGCGATAGAAGTTCCGCTTCCGCCTTGATCTGGGGCGCAGGTTGCGTTCCACTCGCGGATTTGGAGGCGTTGCTCTACGTAAGAGTCCAGTGCTCGCTCGCAGAGTACGTCGGCCACTCCCGACTCCGCTATTGGAATTCAACAATAGCTTATGAAAAGGCACTTCATACAGTAGAGATACCGTGGAGGCATTCTGTAATCAACGAGTACAGAAGGCACATGTGAATATCGTGGAAAATATCTAAATTATTCCACTGCTACCTTGCTTCTCAATAAGAAAATTACAGCTAAGACACCCTAAATGATTTAGGCAGCGAACATTACATCATCAGCACCAGAATTCGGACTGGGAAAATCAAACGACACATAGGAATAGCCAAAATTACCGACTGGGTGAAATACCGCCGGATGCAGAGCCAGCAAAGCACCACAATCGATTATTTAAGTAAATGGTGTGAAAGTTAAAGAACACAAAAGGATAAAGTCACAAAAGAAATAGCCCGCACATGTGAGATACCCGAGATAGACCCCCACTTACTGCACCTCTGGGAGGCACGCAGAGGACTAACAAAAAGATTAAAGCGACAGACACAGAACCGGAGGCTAAAAGTACGCATTGCAGAAATCACCCGTAAAGCGCAAGAGCACGCAACGCAACTAACTACCTCCAATTGGAACCAACATTATGGAATGAACCAATTATGGAACCAACAAAAACCAAGAACGAGGGCTGTAAAGCGGTGGAACGACTAATCCATACGTACCCAGGGACGGAACAAGAACTCAAAGAATTATATAACAAGTGCTTCGGAACAGACCCATCTCCCCCACCCTGTGTGATCAAATACGGGGGGAGAGGCCTCACCCTGAACTCGATGAACCCATCTCCATCGAAGAAGTTAGAGCTGCCCCGAAAATGGCCCGAAACACAGCGGCAGGCAAAGACCGGATAACTAATCCCATGATTAGAAACCTAAGCAATGAGGCGTTACAGGCCTATACTACCTTTATAAATGAACATTGGCAAAAGGGTACTATTCCAACGGAGTGGAAGCACGCTCAAATAGTTTTAATTCCCAAGCCTGGCAAGAAATTAGCAATTAGTAACCTTAGACCAATCTCCCTAACTTCCTGTCTGGGGAAACTATTTGAAAGAATAGTAAACTCTAGATTACAAAACTACTTGGAAGACAAAGAAATCATTCCAGACACTATGTTTGGATTCAGACCCAAGCTCTCAACTCAAGACATCCTCCTACAGTTGAAGGAAGAAGTCCTGACAAATATACCAAAATCAAGCGAACACGTTGTCATGACCATCGACATAAAAGGAGCTTTTGATAACGTAAGCCACCAAGGAATACTCGATGGCCTGGCTGAAACAAACTGCGGAGAGCGGATATACAACTATGTTCGCAGCTTTTTGAACCAATGAACCGCTGAGATTAAATTTGACGCAGTAGAAATCAAAAGACTTTCAAGGCACCCAACAAGGGCGCAGTGATCTCGCCAACGCTATTTAACGTGGTGATGATGGGTTTTGCAAGAAAACTACAAGCCATCCCGGGTATCCAGCACACCCTATACGCGGATGACATTACAGTCTGGTGTGTCACCGGGTCGCTACGTGAAAAAGAAGAACGATTACAAGCAGCTGCTTGTGAAATCGAGACATAGGTGCGAGCCAGAGGGCTGCAATGCGCGTCAGAGAAATCGGAGATTATACGAGTCTGGAAAGGCAAAGGGAATCGTAACGTCCCGATGGACCCTGCCCTTAAATTGGAAATCAGACTTGGCAATGATGCAATACCTAAGACCACAATCCGGGTACTAGGCATGTGGCTACAATCAAATCAACACTGCCAACATGGGCTTAACCTCATCAAGACGGCAACACAACAAGACGCGAGAATGACAAAGCGGGTAGCCACGAAAAGGACGGGGATGAAGGAATCGGACACCCTTCGCCTAATCAGAAGTCTGGTGGTTAGCCGCTTCATTTACAGCTTGCCGTATTACCAGCTAACGAAAACAGAGAGGGATGCGATTAATTCGTCCTTAAGGAAAGCCTACAAGATCGCCCTACAAATTCCGCAGTGCGCCCCAACCGAAAAGCTCATGTCTCTAGGGGTTCATAATACATTCGAGGAACTGGCAGAAGCTCAACTGATAACTCAAAGAAACAGACTCGCACAAACGACCACGGGTAGGAAACTCCTTGGTAGACTCAGGTATCACGAGCTCCTTGAAAGACACAACCAAACTAAGCCAATCGTGCACAATAATCAGAGACTGCATCAAAGTGGCGCCAATACCCAGAAATATGGACCCAACTCTACATGCAGGCAGAAGAGAAGCCAGAGCTGCATACATTGAAAAAACGTACGGCGACAAATCAAACTCCCGCTTCGTGGACGCGGCAAGATACCCAGGCCGGCAGAAAAGAACGGTAGCTGCTGTCACCGACTACATGGGCAGAGAAATCATTAGCGCCTCTACTCACAACACCACTATCGTGGAAGCAGAAGAAATCGCAATAGCCCTTGCTATCAAAGCGACGGAACCAAACCAACAACAAATAACCATTCTATCAGACTCTCAAGCGGCATGCAGAGGCTACCTCAGGGGACAAGTATGCACCGCAGCCCATAGGATTATACAAGATGTCAGATTTCACCTTTTATGGGTACCCGGTCATGAGGGAATCAGGGTAAACGAAGAGGCTGACAGAGTAGCTCGTGGGCATGCTACACCCCACGGGTGCTCACGGGACGCCTCTGATGACCCGATCCCGATTGACCAGAAGAACTACTCTGCAATTTTAAACTATCACAGAGGAAATAGAAAGAAGCTACCACCCCCAGATAAGAATCTCAGTAAGGATGAACAGGTTATATGGAGAAAGCTGCGAACCTATACATATATATATATAACAACCTGCACATTCTCCATAAAATTCATCCGGAAAGATATACGGACACATGCCCATGGTGCGGAGCCACGCCAGCCTTAGACCACATCTCATGGGCATGCACGGCATATCCACAAAAGACAAACACAAAAATTACGGAGCATACACAATGGGAGGCGGCGCTGTCCAACTCGCAGGAAGAGGTCCAAAGGGCCATACCACGACAAGCAAGACGGCGCGCGGAAGCCAGTGGGGCCCTTGTCTAGGGGCTCCACCCATTGAGCGTTTTATTCTACAATAAAGTTGTTCTTCTAATGCTATTTACTGCATGCTTAGAAGTATTCAGGCTCTTACACTGGGAAGGCTTAGAACTGCGGATCAACGCCAAATATCTCAATTATACCTTTGGTTTGCAGATGACATTGTCCAGTTTCAGCAAACACTGGGGAAGCATTTCAACAGATTATTGAGGACGATTTTCTACAAACGTACTGAGTCGTTAGAGTAGGTCCTTCTGATCATTAATTGACGCATCTAAGTGCTCCGTGTAAAGCGTGTAATTTATTATAAGGTTTTAAAAATGCACATCGCTGCCGATCGCAGCACACTGCACGGCGGAATTTTAAGCCGCCCCTACACATATGATGCAAATCACCCATATGACGTCAGTGGGGCGAGTTATTAAATTGGCTGACCAGGGTGCGTGATCGATAATTTTTCCAACTTTATGGTAAACAAATTATGTTCGAATAGTTGAAATGTTAGTTAATTTGAGCGCTGATTCGACTTTGTTGCGTTGTGGACTGCAAACGTAGCGACTGGCAATATGTCAAGCTGCGACATTGTGCCCCCTGCAAGCCAGTAAACGAGCGGACTGGCTGCAGCATCGCTACTAGATACTGCAGCACATTGGGCTGCTGCTATCCGATCGGCGCCGAATTTGCGCGATTGTGGCCGTTACTTTACACCGGAGATTACTAACAAGAGTCCGGTATTAAGGTAAACGCAAGCGCAAAGGGGACAGGGCCTGGCCGTGTCCCCTTGCGTGTCGTTTCATGGGGTGAACAGAAGCGCAAATGTGAATGGTACGTCTGCACGGTGCAGCCACCTGGTGGCATAGAGCTCAACCAGACACAGTAGCAGTAACAAAATGTATTTTTCTTTGCTGCTTGTATAAATTTTTCGCAGGAGTGTAATTGTTAACACACTTTTATAAATGTTTAAAATGATTTACACTTGGTTAGAGCAATATTAGCTCTTTCTTTGGCTGGTTAAGCTCTGCGCCTACGGGTGGCTGTACCGTGGAGACCGATCAGGCAGCTCATGTACGTCTACGCTAAGGTTCCTTCATCAGCTCGAGTTTATGCTTCCACCGTTCAGTGGGAAGGTTCTGCTAGTGTGTGGTTAACGGAGTACCAGACACGTTTGGCGCTGCGACAGAATGCTCGCAACGCATAGTGCTTCGATAGCGCTTGCAGTCGACGGCCAAGCGGCTAGCGGAGAGGTAGCGCGGGCGGTGGCGGGCTACAAAACAAACGGAAGTGGATGATGTGACGTCGCATCGTTACGCGGAACCAGTGAAGGCGGAGCTTAGCCGCGATGGATCGGCGAACGAGTTGAGGAAAAGCATGGCCAGGAAGAAGGGTAACTTGTAATCGCTTGTAGCTCCATTAATACGCAACGCTTCACTGAAATTGTGGTGCAAATGGTCTACTTAAGTTGTACCCTATGCGTCTACAAAATTTCTCCGAACCGTTTCAGGGGCCCTTTAACAAAAAAAGTTTACGAGTATGGTTCAAGATTAATATGCAGAAAACAAAGAATGTTCAATAGTCCGACAAGAAAACAAGAATCCATGATCACCACTCATCCTGTCTGTTCAGGAGCAAGTTTGTCGAGGTCAATTACTCACAGGGGACCCCGATCACAAGAACGAAATTTTCAGAATAAAACAGTGTCGTTGAAAAGTGTACAATCAGTGCATTCTACTGGTGTTAACATATGGGGCAGAAACTTGGAGGTTAACAAAGACGCTCACGAACAAGCTAAGAACCACGCAAAGAGTGATGGGACGAAAAATGTTGGGCCTAAGGAAGGGAAGTGCAGTTGAAAACTGCAGAAACATACGTATGATGAAATCAGGAAATTTGCAGGTGCAAGACTTGGATAACTGGAGATTGCTGGAAGAGGCTTTCGTCCTGCAGTGAACATAAAAATAGGCTGATGATAATGATATGCAAGTTGTCTTTTCCTTGTTCATCTATTGTCATTTGATCTAGCCGTTGGTAAACTAATTCTAATGAGAAAAGGTTTATTGGCGGCTCCTAATGTAACGGCACAGCAGCCGGGAACGGCGAAGCAGCCCGAAGCACTGTCCAAACCCGTTCCCGTTGTCGTGGAACGCCGGTGCAGGTGACGGACTGTGGCGTCGGTGCCGTTTGGGAGGAGCTGTCGGTCATGGCGGGTGGTAGCGTTCGTGATCTCAGCTCCAGGGTTTCAAGCGACGGGGTTTGAGTCCCAGCACCTCCACCAATTGAGAAAAGGTTTATTGGCGGCTCCTAATGTAACGGCACAGCAGCCGGGAACGGCGAAGCAGCCCGAAGCACTGTCCAAACGGACGCCAGCAATCAACAGCGCGAGCCGAGACGAGCCGCGCGTTGGCAATGCGGCTGTGCCGCGAGGCGCGTCTTCTTCTTCACACTAAGACTAAGGCATAGTGGATACAGACTGCCTATTTCCGCGATGCTACGTAACCCATCCACGACACTAATTGTCCCTGTTTACTGCAAGGTTTTGTTCTTCGCACAGATCCAACACTAGTCGAATACAACTTATAACCCGCATAAGCACCAGCCACTGTTCCTGCACAAGGCTGCAAGTAGTTCGTACTTCAAACATCTCCTGTTTCCTGAATAAGGCGGTAACTACAAAAATAAAATTATAAACGCGTAACTTTATACATTTTCACTCATCTATTATAGTGGAACAGTGAAAGCTTAATTCTTTACTGAACTGAAATAAAATGCTCGCTTTGCTGCAACTATTTGAAGTTTCACTTCAGTTGGCAATGAAGTTTCACTAGTAAAACGAGCTCAGCAGTGAAATGCAACTGTACCACAGACTTTCAAAGAGTGAAATTCTCAGATTCCATGCACTTTGTCCACATCTGTTGCACACCTCACGGCTTCCGCCAATGAAAAGACTATTCAAGATCAGCAGACGCTCCAGAGGTATCAAGTATTAAGCCATTTTGAAAAGGTAGCAGAACGACGATTTTGTTTGCTTCGGCGATTGGCTGGCAGAGTAACCACTCCACGCAGTCCATGCCTTGGCTGCCATCTGCTATTTTTAAAATTGTATCCTACTATAGAGAACCGTTGTAATCTATATGCAACCCTCCACATGCGTTTTAGCCACCTTGCTAGCATCGCGTGGCCCAATTTTCCGAACTGAGGTCTCATTTTAATACAGTCAATGAATTCTTTATTTTGATCTCTGCAATTGCTACCTGTCCATAGGTAAGCTACTCCCAGCCATGTATACGCATGTTCGAATCCCCAACAGACAGCTTGATGCCCTTGGAAGCTGTACCTGAAGGGGAGAGAGAGTAAAAATTTATTCAACGTAAATAAAATAAGGCACGATGGTTGGAGCCCCTATTCCAGGGCCCCACTGGCACGAGCGGCTCGCTGGGCTTGGTCCAGAAGAGCCAACTGGTTCTCCCGACCCTCGTCCGCCACGCCCTGCCACTGCCTATTCCTCATTAGTGGACGTTGGTGTAATATGGGACTGTATGTGCGGAGGCCTCCTGGGGCACTCCCATGTGATGTGTTTTAGTGTGGGTGTGTCTGTGCACCACGGGCACTCGTCAGTGAACCTCGTGGGGTGTATTCTGTGTAGGTGGTGCAGGTTGGGGTATGCATTCGCCTGAATACGACGCCAGTCCCTCTCCTGAAGGAGTGTGCACGAGCAGCCTAAAGCAGCCGGGTTGGTGGCTCCACCTTGGTGCCAATAGCCGCGCGCCCATGCTTACATCTTCGATGTGATCAAGGGACCCGTACGAGGCCCAAAACGTCTGTTCTGTATTTTTCTTTAATTCTTGGCAAGTAGGCGTTTTTTGGCACCAATATGTTTCCTCGCCAGACGAGCTTTCATCGAACACTTGACTATGTGGCTCCATCTTACGACGCAGAGTGAAGCCAGAGGGCATAAAGCCATTAGTGCAATAACTAACCATATTTTAGATATTTGCTGGTGCAAAGTGTCAGCAGCAACAAAATCAATAATGTGCAGTCCACTCTGTTTTAGACTACTTCGACGTGAACATCCCCGTAATGAAAACAGGCTTCATGTGTTTGACAAAGTGCCACAGGATGTTGCTACCAGTGCCGTTATTGCCGTCTGCGTTTACTGTAACCTGGTACAGTCGAACGCATCTACACCGAAATTAGCTTTATGCAACGCTTTTGCAATGAAGACCACTATAGCAAAGAAATTTAGGTGTCCCTGATGGCCGATTTCTTGCTTTACAAAGAACACCACGTAGCGGTGCCACCAAGGTGTGATCTACGCTAGTGCTAACGGCCGCGCTAGTGACACAATTGAAGAGCGTGCCTATGCGACTAGTCCTGCTGCATTGCTCCAGGAATTGAACTCGTAAGCTACTCGTTTCAGTGGATCAGCGGGTGTGATGGCAGACAGGTACGTTGCAGATGACTTGGATGATGTAATCTCCGACGTCTTCAAAGGCAGCTGAGGTGGCACGGAAGGCAAAAGTGATGATCCTGCAGACGAACCAAGAATTTTGATGGCGAGGGACGCGATAGCAGGCATTCAACACTCCAATCTGCAGCTTTACTTTGCATAGCTCATGCATTTCGCCGTGGCTCAGTGAAACAAGGTTGGCTGCAGTTGTACATTCTGTTGGACAAAGTGTGCACAAAGAATTTAGCAACTTATATCACTACATACTTATTGAATTCACGTTACATAAAGGTTACAGTGGTACTCGACCACCTCGATGGCGTCAAGTACCACTGTACACCGCACAAATTTGCTAGTTTTATGCCTATTTCACGAGTACGGTCGTGCCCACATTGCCTCTTGCTTTCTTCGATATTTTCGGTGAGAAATTCATCTCAATCTCGGCGATTTCTGCACCAACGGATGCATAAGGAAAAGAGGAACCCACGGATACCAACTTTTAAATGGTGGGTGGCCTTTTCGTCGGTTTTTCGAACTGCTTTTCAGTGACGCACGCTCCCCTCAGTCCGACGGCAAGGCCCAACTAGCGTTCGCCGGGCAGCGTTAGTCCCGCCTCGTCATGACAAAGAAATGGTTGTTGTAATGGAAGGAAACTATCTTCCTCCGGAAGAATTTGGTGCGAAGCACAACTGGCGTTCCGCCGCTGTCAAGAAAAACGCCCTGCACGTCTCTCGTCATGACAGCACCCGTGAAGTGGCAAGCAGTGAGGGGCACAGAGAGCGTCTCAAGGGCAGCAGAAAGCCCATTAGCCTAAAGCACAAGATCATCAAGTCATCGCGAATGCCTAAGCTCCCGAAGCAACACTGGAAGATTATCGCCCGCCCGAAGGGTGGTCTGGATGTTCAGAAGACTGGCTCCGCGCAGCTTGGTCGGGCCGTCACCGCTGCGGCAGGACTCGTGTCCAAGCAAGCTAGCCACGACACCGTCTGCTTCAATGCAACACAAACTATTGTCCTCAGCACCGTGTCTCGCGATAACGCAGATGCTTATCTGAAAATGAACTGCATCACCCTGGGAATCAAACAGTACGAACTCAGCACTTACAAAGCCGCGCTGCACGTCATGTGCAAGGGTGTCATACGTCAAATTGATGTGTCGGAGAGCCAGGCCGATTTGGACAGATGCATTCTCAACGAGAGAAATCCCTTAGCCCTGGGAGCTAAGCGAATCAAGAAGAGCGAAATGGTAGTCATAGTTTTCGACGGCTACAAGGTCCCCAACTTCGTTTTCTATGGGTCGGCACTAGTTAAGTGCTCCTTGAACCTCAGGCAGCATGACTGCTACTATGCCTGCGGTAGACTAGGCCACAGAGCCGACGTATGCCCAACGCCGGATGACAAACTATGCAGGAAATGTGGGGCCAACAACCCCGACGACAACCACACCTGCTCGCCTACTTGCGGCATCTGCGGGGGCCCGCACGCCACAGCAGACAAGATTCGCAAGCAAAGATTCCAACTCCCGTACATCGTTCGACGGAGAAGGGAAAGAAATGCGGAATCCAGGAATCGAGACCTGTCACCAGTACAGACAAGCGCCGGCAGCGAACCGGCTAGACCTTCGAGCAGGCATTCCGGCTCGAGAAGCCGCTCGAGGTCCAGGAGCCGTTCCAGGTCCAGGTCCCGGGGCCGCTCCAGATCGGGAAGCCACTCTCGGGGCTATTGGAATCGCACCGCTGGTGCCCGTTGTTGCAAATGGGTCGCAAGCCCCAAGGGTAGCGTTGGCCTGGCGGCCTGGGGCACAACTGGAAGCATCCGAAGGTCCTGGCAAAGCATGTGTCGACTGCCAACAGAACAACTTGTTTATTCTAGCATCGCAAAAGAGCGGCCGGTCAGGTCGACCGAAGTGGAGAGACGGGAGAGCACGTAACTCAATGGAAGAAATCGGAGCCTCTCTCCTGGCGTCCGGGGGCAGCTGCTTTTATACTCTCGGAGTTGAGGGCAAGAGGGAACGTCACGGGACGAGACCACGTGACAGCGGGGCACGGACACACTGAGAGACATGTTGAGACGATGTAGTGACGCATCCGCCGAGCCGGCGCCGGTCAGACCTCCTCGCTTCACACTTGGGGAGCTCTTCTCCCCGGCTGCCGCGCTTTGACAAGCGTGGGCACACACACACACACGCACACACGAAGACACGTGGCACTGAAACATGCCTGGACGCGCTTGGCGGGGAGGCGTTGCGACAGCTCCGAACGGGCCAAAATGTCCGCCGCTTTGAACGAAGCCCCGGCGTCCGTTGCATCCGCGCCGGCTATACCGCGCGTCGTAGGCGAAACGTAACAGGGCCCACAGAACAGGGTCCGGTACGAGGAGCCAGCCAGTCCTGGGAAACAAGGCGCCACCAGGGCAGACAGAATGCGGAGTGGAGGGAGAACTGCCAAGAAGGTAACGAATGGGGAGTGCGGCACGAGAGCATGGTTCACCTGAAATAGCTCAGCGCTCAGCTTAGGAAAGAAAATGCCGAGATGCGCAGCATAATCGAGTTAAGGTATGAGGCCACTTCTCAGAAAAAATGTTTTGGCATCGAATACAAAGTGGAAATTAGTGATCTATATTAAAGATTGCCTTTTTGTATTCTAATCGGAGTGTTGAAATACACACAAAAAATTTATATATATTTTTATTGTCAAAAATGTTACTAATAATGCATCGCACACCAGCAGTCATAACTCATATACCTCACAAGAAAATTCCTCTTGCAGTTGTGTATTTAAAGCCACTATCTATGCAATGTCGTAGCTTTTTATTTACAATATTACCAAAAACGACGGTTTTCAGCAAGGAATGTTTTTAAAAGAAATCCAACAATAACAAATCTTATTGCTCAATTTTATTGTCTCTAGTTGGTTGCACAGCCTGATATACCAAGAATAAGTGTTGAAAGTTTCTTTAAAAAATCTACTCGAGGAAAAAAGTTAGGAATGTTCGCGCAAGCTGAAACAGCAGAAAAGTAAGTTTCGAGAAAAACAACAAAAAAGATTTGATATAGCTACATATGCCATACAGCAATATCCAGGAGGGTTAAAATCCACCACATTTGTAGCTCAGGTCCTCCTTAGGTTTGTCTTTACTTTTTTTCGCTCGTGCGTCTGCTCGCTTTTTTTTTTCCTTGCGTTTCTTGCGGCATCGTTAGACTGACGGGAGGATCTCTTGGTGCGCTGTTGGTCACCTGTCAAGCAAGCTTTCATTGTGTGGCGTCCAGACTCGATCCCAATGTATTTCAAGATATCCAGCGTTCCTCTGTTGCCATTGTTAAAATGGCACACGGCATCATACAAGCCAAACTTCAGTGTTGGCAAGCTGACATAGACATTTTAAGTACCCTTTGCCAGAGCATGCCGTTGAAACACTCATGGGCATTCTGTCTTGCCATGCAAACATTTCTTGAGGAGCTCGTCTGAACAAAGGTCTTTGCACGCAACCTTTACTCTGTTCAGAACGTCATTTGAAAGTCCTCCCTTATGCTTGTAGTTACATTGGCCAGCCGCTTTAGCTAGGTTGAAAGCACACCAACAAGCCCATGCCCTGGATTGTTGTCCGTGGAACTGCAGTGGAACGAACTAGCTAGCCTTGCTTGTTTTATTCCTGCAAGATTTCCGACATTGACTCTGATGGCAGTGCCATAGTAATTTTGAAAGCAGTCAATGAGTTCATCAGTCAATTTTCCTATGCCACCTAATCCACGCACAGTCTTCAGCTTTCTTAGCCGGAAGTCCCTCTTGCTAGCACTTTTGTTATTAAATGAAAGCAAAAATAGACACAAACGCTTAAAGTTATGATTGTAAACTGAAAAATTGGGGTGCAAAAAAAAAAGGTAAGACCGCCAAAGGAGCCAAATATTTTTCAATATGTGGAAACCGAAACTGTGTTAGTTTCCGTTTTGCAATATGCACAGGGGGTTACATATTTGGCTGTATCTTTGGAACGGTTTTAGTTAGGAGCATAATCTTTTCGCAAATCATACAGAAATGAATGTGTAATGTGATAAAATAAAATTCATAAAAATGATTTTTTTTTCAAAAAAATAAAGTTTTCAAAGTGGCCTCATACCTTAATGCGAGCCGAAATAGCAGAGCTCAGAAAGGCTAATCAACCTCGCCACGTTCCCATGGTTGTGGCTGCGAGCCACTCGGGCAACCCAGCCAAAAGAAAGGCCGTTACCAGCATGCCCGAAAATGTAATGGCTAAAGCCAAGTTTGAAGTCAGAGAAATATTGAATTCCATCCGCTTCGAGATCAAGAAGATTAACGAACGACAATCTGCAGTGGATCAGCGACTCTTGGTCATGGATCAGAAGTTAGACATGCAAAATGTCAAAATTCAATGCTTAGAAAACAGAATGCCAGAGACAAAGTCCAAGGTGCAGGAAATGGACATCAGGACGTCGACCAGCGTACATCCCGTTTACTTCCCGGATGGCACGTCGGTATCTACGCCGCCGCCGCTGCACATCCCCGGACAGATTAATAGAACCATCTCACTTGAGACCCTAGTAGCAACGCTGGAAGGCGCTCTATACAGCAAGGATGGGGCCACACACCCAATTTAGGATTTGGCAGTGGAACTGCAGGAGACTCCACCATAAAAGATGCACCCTGCAGCAGTTTGTTCGCACTCACAAAGAAAAGCCACACGTTATATTATTGCAAGAAACGATGACTGATCTTGTTTCATTCCAGGGATACAAAGCTCTTGCTCTCCGTGGGGACGGCAGAGGAATCTGCACATTAATCAGCAGCAAGTTCACTTTCATCACACACGATCTAGGGGTCCGGCCTAGCAAGACGGAGAACTCCCTAGTAGAAATCACCCCAAGTCAATCCAACATCTCCAGCATTTTTATACTTAACGTATATAGCAGCCCGAGCGATCACAGACAACGCTTCAAAACCATCATCACTAGGGAAACGAAACTCGCTGGAAACTCTCCACTGGTTGCAGCCGGCGATTTCAATGCCCCTTTCACGCGTGGAACTACAGGCACGACACGGTCAAGGGCAGAAGCCTGTGGCAGGAGATGCAGGGCTCTTTATTGACGAACCCAGCCTTTTCCACCAGACGTGGCACTTCCTCGACCAGGGACTCTTGTCCCGGATCTAGCCTTTGTTAAGAACGCTCGCTCAGCCGTATGGTCGAATCTGCTCATAGACCTCAGTAGCGATTACTACATCATGGCCACCAGCTTACAAGCAGAGCAGAAAAGAAAAGGCCTTCTCGGTCCCCGACTGGGACAAATTCCGTGAGGTTCGCAAGGCCCGTGCCGCCCGTGGCGAAAAGCCGGAGTCCTGCCGAAGAAAAACTGAAGTAACTGCTGCTCAAAACTGTGGCCGATGAGGCAGCATACCCAGTATATAGAGGGAAGCCGAACTCCGCACTGGACGAGCCTTTCAAAGTCAGTGAAATCCACCGCGCCCTACACTATCTAAATGGTAGGTCAGCACCCGGCCTGGATCACATTAACAAGGCTCTCAGAAACCTAGAGGACGCAGCGATCGAGTTTCTCACATATTAGATAAATCGAATTTGGGAGGTGGAAATTGTACCGGAACAAAGGAAGTTGGCGAAGGTTATACTAATCCCAAAGCCCGGTAAACCGCCGAGCTTGGACAACCTCCACCCCATCTCACTGACGTGTAAGGAAGGGGGCCGAGCAAGCCATCCATAACAGAATTGCAGAGTATATAGAGACCAATGACCTTTTCCCTGACAAGATGATAGGTTTCAGGCCAGTCTCTCCACCCAGGACGCAATGAAGGTTATCAAGATCCAAATCCTAAAACACTGCACTCGGGACACGAGAGCCATCCTTGATTTGGACCTGGAGAAGACCTTTGATAACATCCGTCACGAGTTCGTTCTCGATGCCATCTCCAAACTCGACCTAGGCTCAACCTTCTATGCCTTCGTCAGGTCTTTCTTGAGCAAATGATGCGTCATCCTCAAGGCTGGAGATTTGGAATCGGATAAAATGGAGCTGCGCAGAAGAGGTACCCCCCAGGGGTCAGTGATCTCACCGTTCCTCTTCAACATCGCAATGGCTCACCTCTCAAGATACCTAGGCAAAGTCCAGGGCATCGGTCACACAATCTACACGAACATCACTGTCTGGTGTGCGGGTGGCAGTGACGGACAAGTCGAAGCCGCTCTCCACGAAGCTGTCGACACTACAGAGCGCTTTCTAACAGACACGGGACTCCGGTGCTCCCCAAAGAAATCGGAGCTCCTTCTCTACAGCCCAACTAGAAAGGGCCGCAAGCCACAGAACTAGAAACTCCCCACTGAAATCGACATTAATCTCTACACCAAGTGCGGAGATCCCATTCCCAAAGTTGCGTCCACTTGGGAATGACACTCGAAGGGGCGGGCACAAATAGCATCACCATTCACAAACTAGCAAAGAAGATCAATAGCGTCATCGGTCTAATCAAGCGGGTAGCTAACAGGAGAGGCCTGAGCGAAGAGTATCTGATAAGGCTAGTCCACGCTTTCTTATGCCATTTCACGTACGTAGCGGCCATGCACGTCTGGAAGAGGCCCGAGCGAGACGAGCTAAATGCCTTGATAAGGAAGGGGATCAAAAGCGCGCTCGAACTACTAAATTACACAGGCACCGACCGACTCCTGCAGTTGGGCATTCATAATACCCTGGAAGAAATTGTAGAAGCACAAGAAAGGGCACAGATTCTCAGGCTCTCCGGCACCAGGGCTGGCAGACTTCTAACAGAGAAGGGCATCCCCCGGCCACTGTCGAAGACGCCTACCAGGGACTTCCGAAAGAGCAGAAAGATATATCGCCCGACCCACGCAATATGCAACCCCAGCGGAACGTAGAAAGAAGGAAGGCCAGGGCGGTGGCACTCCTACGTCGCGCGACAGAACTCCCTGGCAGCAGCTGCTTCGTTGATGCGGCCCAGTATGGCAATAGCCAATTTCACGGTAGTGTCGATAAACCACAGGGGTTCGACTGTTAATGGCGCTTCCCTACGAAGCGTGTCGTCGCGTGCAGCTGTGCTTTTGGCCATTGCCTTGGCCCTCCTGGACGACAAACATGCCAATATCTTCAGCGACTCCAGGGCAGCCACTTGCGCCGTGTAAGGAAGCCTGTCGCATCCTCGACGGCTAAAGCATCGCCACCCACACTCACGTAGTTCCCCGCTCACATGGGATTCATCATAGGAGGCCCCACAAACCTCAATGAGCTGGCCCACTCCAAGGTGCAAGGTCTCGCTTTCTGCGACCATGGAGAACTCCAATGCCAGCCCTCAGTGGTGGAGAATAGAGATCAACCGACCACATACAACAAAATTACGCAGCACTTTTATTTCGGCAGGAGAGACTTTCCCCTTCCCACACAAGAAGTTAAATACAGCACACCCTCAGATTATTGCAAACAGGCTCGTATCCCAGCCTGGCTTTACACCGACACCTATGCCACTAGTTCTTGCAGGCACTGCAATGATTTAGCTAGCCTAGACCATATGCTCTGGCGTTGCCCCTTGTTACGTGGCACAGAACAATTCAATGAGGACAAGTGGCTCTCTGCTATTAAGAGCCCGGATGCCCGGGCACTATTGGCTGTCCAGAGGGTCCACAATGCGGCGGTCGGGCATGGCCCGACTGTCCCAACATGGGAGCGGCCTGCAGCGCGCTGAGTTGCGTACATCAGGATCTTCATTAAAGTTTTGCATCCATCCAGCCATGCCTATTTCATACATTTGAAGCTTGCTTTGGATAATACAATTTTTAGATGGCACGTTTGATTTTCCAGATCCCATGAAGATTATATCAAAGCTATTCCACTGAAAATAATTGCCATGGCCGCTCGATCCAAAAGCACGAGGTGTGGCCCATTGCGTGGCACCTAAACTGAGTCTTGGGCCTAGTTCTTCATGCGCCCACTGTGGCGCCACTGCTCGGGGGATGGCTGCTGATAGAGAGCACCTTCACAGCTGCGTCGGCACGTGCGATCTCCACTCCAGTCAAGGCGTAAATAATGCGTTTTATATTTGGAAATTACAGACAAAATCTTTTAAGTCAACGTTGGATGTGCTGATTACGCCACAAACGCCAACAGATTGTCACAGGGGTGGAAATTTGTTATAGAATACGCCTGAACACTATCCGTGACGGGTGCCCGTACAATGCACGACCGGGTGATGCACTTCCATCGAGAGGTTCTGCTTGAAGCAATCTATCAGTACTTTTATTCACTTCTCGTGAACACGTACGCAAAGTAAGAACTTTACATAGGGAGAACTTGTACCGAGTTTCCCAAGTAATGTAAACTAACTTAGATGAAATAAAAATGCTTATCATTGCAAATAATCATCAGTAGATTGTTTTCATGAAAACGAAGCATACGGAGTGATGCTAGAGGTTATCAAAGGAGTGCGCCCCTTTTAACGAAGCTTCAGAAGGCCTCTGCTTCGAACATGCTCATACCCTTTATTTCAGCACGCTTTCCATAAAACACATTCCTTCAGGATTCTTTCATTGTAGGCAGTTCTTTTTTTCCTGAAGTGGCCACTTGGTTGCTGATAAAAACAGCAGCTTTGTCTCCTTTTTCCGCTCTTTGTAATACCTGAACAAAGGAGTGAATTTCGTTGTTGTTTTCATAAACTAAGAGGCGGTTTTTCATTTCGTCCCGTTCGGACTGCAATTCTTTCAACTCTCCTCCTTGACGGGCAACTTTTTTTTTTTTCAATATCTTGACTGCTTTCATTAACTGTTCTAGGACGTCCACAATAGCTCATGTAGCTTAGCAGGCCTGGCCACCAGAAAAACTACGTTCAGAGCATGATTGTAAGGCAGTCTCTGGAACTAGAGCTTCCACCTTGTCGCTGAGAAACTGCGAGGCACTTTCGATGTTCGGGCTTTCTCCTGAGCTGCCGCAATTATCACTTGCCTCAACTACTGTGTGATCAGTAAAGTTTCTTCGGTGGCGTTTTTTGGGCTGCACATTCTTTTTTAGCAGGTACTGTGGATATTTGGAAAACACGGTCGGTACGCATTCGGAAGCAGGAGCCTAAGTTTCGTGTTCTTTTTATAGTCACTTTCTGTAAAGTGAAGGAACATACCAGAGACCTATCGCTTGGTTCCCACTTGCTTCCTATTCCCGACACTACTTGGCAAGATATACTTTTTAGCCACGCTTCTCAATGCTCCAAGTCGCCGGGGAATTCATGATATTTCACAGTCGGGTCCTTTTTGGCATTTGTGTCGCAGAGTGGCACACAACAGTTGCACGGCATCGCGCCACATGAACTAGGCTGGCTACGGCACACATGCACACCAAAGAGCCTTAACAAAGCACAGCAAGCACAGGCAAACTTGCTCACACACACGCACGCGAAAAAGCACGAGATTAATACATATTGCACGAGGCAAACACATTCTGACGAGAACCGACTTGCTCACACACACACGCAAAAAAGCACGAGATTAATGCATATCACACGAGGCAGACATGTTCTGATGCGAACCAACATGCTCACACACACGCACATGAAAAAGCACGAGATTAGTGCATAGAGCACGAGGCAAACACATTCTGATGCGAGAACCAATGCCCGCTTAGCCCCGGCATGAAGTCGCAAAAGCATCCCCGAGCAAGCAGTGGCGCCCTCACCAAGAAAAGCGGTCGCAACTGTAAACTCGGCTGAGACGTGCCCGCCTATTGTCCGCGGCGTGACGTAGCTGGCCGCACCTTGCTTTGCATCGAGCAGCCGTGTAATTGCAGACCAGATAATTTTACCTGCTGGAGCATTGTACGAGGATGCCTTATAATGAAATGGAAATCCTGCACGAATACAATGAAATGAAATATGCAAACTTGTCAAACGTGTAAGGTCCCTTTGGCTACCCTCTGTGTACTGCCAACATTCGTACGTCGCACCGTTGACACGAAACCTGGTGAAATTGCGAAGTATTCCCGAAACTGATCACACAAAAGTATCGCCACCCCAGCACGAGCCCCTCTCCCCCCACAAGGGGGAGCGGGGCTCGCTGCACACTCAATCATGCCAGCATGTCTCGGCTTTTCTTTGCAGTAGCATTTCGTCCAAGAAGGTTCACGACTGGTAGAATTGTAGTGTTTGGTATGGTGGTTTATACGTCACTGGATATGCTAAGTTCCTCTCCATAAAACCAGGTATGGTAAAAGGGTGCCTTAATGTTAGCGGTGGCTCTTCCACTTATAAACAAAGAGGCCTAGAAGTGTTGCACGTAGCCCATTCTTACAATATCACTTTAGCACGTAATTTTGCCTTTTAACATTATTCTATATCAGTCTTGAAATTTTAATCCAATTATAACTTGGAATGATCCACCCATTTCCTTATCAATCTCCCTAGTCCATGGTGGATGTGGTTGCA
Organism: Dermacentor albipictus; assembly: GCF_038994185.2. Taxonomy (NCBI): domain Eukaryota; kingdom Metazoa; phylum Arthropoda; class Arachnida; order Ixodida; family Ixodidae; genus Dermacentor; species Dermacentor albipictus. The sequence goes on along the minus strand of NC_091821.1, from coordinate 244,549,443 downwards.
TTTTTGCTGGATAACAAGCGAAATGTGAAGCTAAGCGTTGTAGGAGATCCATGTATCTGTTTATTATTGCTGTTATGAAGTCGCCTAGCTTTCTTGAACGTTGTTGCCAGTGCATGTCTTATCAGATTTACAGCCATTGTGAGTAGTTTTGTCCATTCTCAAATGCAGTCTTTGTTATAAGTAAATGAGCTTCTTTGGTATGCCCAAGTTCCAATGACCTCAGGAGTGAAAATAAGAAGGCTCACCATCCAGTTGTCTGCACTGTCGAGGGCACCACGGGAACTGCACCACACAGCTGAACAACCTATATGGTGAAGACTTGGAGTGGCTTGTGTATTTCAGAAGGCTGTACGCGAGCACCGTCAGTTAACTATACAGAAATAGCGGATGCATGTACTTGACCATGTGATCGGTGCTCTTGTTGGGTGTTGCTATTCTTTCTGGAAAAAAGCTCACGCGGTTCTGGCAGTGTTTAATTCACCTTTGGTACAGTGCGATAATGATTTGGGAGGTCATCAGCCAGAGATGTCACACACGAACACCTGTGGGACAGCAGCAGCGCTGTCCGACTGCCCGGCCAGTGCCGGCTTTGTCAAGCCGCCTCCATATACCAGGCGTGGTTGCCTGCGTTGATGGACAACTTATGGCCATTGTACAGCCGCAAGGAATGAACCCTGCCGAGGAGGAATTGACAAGAACTAGCAGGCACCATCAGAGTGCGTATGTGCCAAGCCTGGCGTTGCGATGCGTGGGGGCCCTTGCTTAATGTTATGCGACATGACAGGAAGCGGATGAGCTCCGAACACACAGCTGCAAACAGACGGCTCTACAAAAAATCAAACAAGGTATTTTTAATTTTCATGCAGATATTCTGCTGCCCTGATTATGTTGAGAGTAAGCACACCAGAAACACTCTGCAGTGAATGTATTGTCCCCAAGCAAAGTGCGAATTGATGCAAACTTACGCGGCTGCTCCGGTTTGTCCTCGAAAATTTCACAGACGGCCTACTCAGTGACATAGGAGGTGAAAGGAACCTCCAGTCAGCAAGATTCTTGAGCGATCGCGCTCCAGCTGTGTATAGAAACAAGTTCTCGAGTAATATGTGCCTCATCAAAGGTGTGGTGCGTTTTCCAGCAGTTTGTTCCATTTATGCAACGATAGAATAACCATCATTCCTTGCCAAATTGTTGCCATGTAGTTGTTTTGCCGTAAACATGACAGACTGCGAACACTTGCCGCCGACTGTGCCAAAGAAGGTGATGCTAGGCAGAATGCATCATATTGAAGGCCACGGGATCAAAACCACAAGCACACAAGGAAGGCACTTTCTTAAGACTTCGCTTTATTTTTTTTTTTCCACTGTCAACGTACGTGAATTCGGAATACGACAGTCTTGTAAATGTTTCGTTTGCTTTACCTTTTTTTCCAAGTGCCATTGAGGAGCAGCACACAGCATTTGAGCAACTGCCCCCCCGTCGTCCACAACAACATGCAATGGCATAAACAAAACACCAAGGGGGACCTACGTAAAACAGAATCGGTACGATCTACAAAAACCTCAGTCACCCGTACGGTACAACAACGGGACTGCGGGGGGAGAACTAAAATTGCCTTTCTAAAACAGATAGGGGGATTGGAGGAAGGATGGGCGGGGGAATGACACTATGTACATTTTTTACATTGCGCAGTAGCGTGGCCGAAGCAATAACTAGAACTTCTCCTGAAATATGTACAGGTTGTTCGTGGCAGCCACTGCCACTACATTTTCTTGGGGATGCCACGCCGTGTGCAAAATCTTGCGGTTGAAATCCAAGCAGTCTACACTGATCTCCTCTTTCTTCCGCTTGCCGCCTGTGCACACCTGCATTAGGAAAACATTGTGAAACCACATTGTTACACAGCGCTTCTCAAACAAGCGAGTTGTAAGCCACCCACCTTCCGCGCTTTTAGCACCGTCCGCGGCTTGGCTATCTCCCGGGACGCCTCCAGGGTCACGTCGCGTTTCGCCGTCCGGTCGAATACCCGGAAGAAGTTATTGTAGGACCCAGTCATGATGTAGCTGAAACAGTAGACACACATCACAGCTGAGTCAACTTGTAAAGTCAACTCACGCAGTCTATGGTAAAGTAGTACCTGTTACACACTATTCAGCTCAATATCTGCTGCTATGAAAAGAGAACTTTCTTGACAATTTAATTTTAAGTCTGCAGTGACAATGCAGTTAGCTATTTTTTCTACATTATGATTTTACTGCAACTCCCATGTCTTGTACTTACGAACTGCACAACCAGCTTGTTACAAAATGCATGCACAGTGTTTTGTTTGCTGAAAGAGAGAATACTATAGAACCACGCACTGCTTTATAGGGATACAATTATTGTCATACTGGCAGAATCAGAACGAATTTGTATATGGGCTGCCTCAAAGCAAGTCATTCTCATAAATGCCTGGAAATGATTGAGCAGAAGTCCTCACATCCACCATTCTCTCTCTCCATGGAGGCTTTACTGCTTTTACCGCATAGATTTGACAACTTCAAACAGCTAATGCTCGAATCAAATAGCAGTGACGGCACATAAGCAGTTTCACTTTCCACCCCAGTCGGAATGAGACAGCACCAGCTGCGAATCTAACCCACGACCTCAGTGCTCAAAACCAGAACGCCATAGTCACTGAGCTACCGCGGTTTAGCCTGGCAGAGCAGCAATAATTATGCCCTCGGCATTATATATATATATATATATATATATATATATATATATATATATATATATATATATATATATATGGTGCCCCACACAACTTGTGCAAAATTTAAAAATATGAAAGTGGCACATAGCTGGACAGAACCAACGTAGTGTTTGCAAGTGCTTTGAGCAAGTCATACAATTTTTCTATTTTGTGTGATTACCTAATTAGCTATTATTAATTCACTTCTCAAATTTTATAATCTGGGCATAATTGTCAATCAGAAAATTGTAGGCCACCATGAAAATTTCCCGAGCCATTTTTCTGTTGCTCAATAGATGCTACATGAAAGTTTTTCCGAAGTCTTATTAAAGAAAGCTCGAGAAACATGAAAGATTGCCGCGTGACTATAGTCGTGCATCACTTGTCACATGCTCTTGCAGACTTCATTCAAGCTTTAAAACACTTTTCTTTTTAATTTCAACACAAGTTACGTCGGGCACCCTATATAACGAAAGGACCACTATGAAATAAAGCCCAGATCCTCCATACACTTGTGGACATGCGCAGGCTCATGTCTACACGCCTTGCAGCTGCCGTGCCTCGCGAGGAACGGCAGTTTGCATCCACAAGACGTTTTGGCAAGACCTCATTTTGTACTGAGTTATTGAAAGTGCTTCAAAATGCTTGAATAAAATCGTAAAGAGGAAAGAAACAGCACCTTATAGCATGACAAATCTGCCTCACTGAGAGCTGCTTGTACCACGCCGTAGACGCGTAGCCAGTCGCGCCGACGCGAGGCAGCCTGAGGGCACCGCTAGTACAAGTTTCAACGCATACAAGCTGTGCCGCACAGTCTGCACATGCACGTGTCCGCAAGGGTAAGTGTGGTCTGGGCTTAAGTTCATACAGGCCGGAAATGCCAACTTAGAAAATTTTCTCGTCAAAACCAATCAAAAACAGAAGTAGACTATGCGGCGAACATTTCCTGGTGCGTCCGACACCCCCTTGCTTCAACGTCAATCAATGGCGCTTCATTTTAGTTCGTGGACGTGCATCATCGGCCTAAGTCAAATATTCTGAACATTTTCTTTAAATGGTCAATCTACTGACCGGAAAGTGACCCATAATTATGGGAAAAAAAAAAAAACCAAGCAGTCTTTTCCCCCAAAGAGATATCTTAAATTCTGTGCTGGAGAATGTGCTACGACTACACGAGTCCACATACAGTATTTACTCTAATCTAATGCAATTTTTCGCCGATAAATCAGGTCCAAAAATAGCACGCGCGTTAGAATAGAGTACGAACCTAAACCTGCATTACCATATCACCGTCGGCATTTCAGAATGGCTGCCTCGCATGCGCTTCAAGACTAGCTGCCGTAGCTTTCTCTATGTACTGTAGTATGTGCACCATCATTCTTCCCGGTTATTCAATTTTCTGCATTTGCTCTATCAGCATGGAAGTGCTGACTTCAAAGCCATGCCGAGTTCATCACGATGCCACAATTGAAAGGAAACTGATCACGTGTGCGGAGACGGAAGGAAATCGGGCCGCATCACGAGTGTTTGGAGTTCCCGAAACTTGCCTGTGGGGCTGGTGAAAACAGAAGACTTCTGCTCCAGCGGCTGCCACCTACGGCGCGGCCGCTATCTTGAAAGAGATCTGCAATGGTGACTCATCTAGGTGCACCGCGCTGTGTTCTCGTCGCTTAGTGCATGTTGAAAAACATAGTGAACAAATGGGTTTCTTGAAAGTGGTATCTTCACTATATACAAACACTGCCGCATGTTCTGACCCAAGTTTCCCGCGCCATGGATCAATATTTTAGCCATAATATCAATTTATTAACCACCACGAGGTATATTTTAACAGAAGCAAAAATGATTTTTTTTTTCTTTCATGCCACGCTGCTGCTGCTGAACAACATATGCTGTTGCGGTCATCTTGGTCACGTTGGAAAGAACTATTTTTCAATTTCCTGCCATATTTTCGTTCGTCCCCCATTCGCTATTTAGAAATACCGCACCTAAAAAGGTCTCAGGGTGCGACCCCACTCGCCCATTCAGCGCACGTGACTAAATAAAGTCCTGCGATTGGCTTAGGCAGCTGGCGTTGTCTGCTGCGGCACACCAATGGATTTGAAAAGCGAACCGCGACGCCATTTTGAAAACCTCTAGCGTAGCGTGTAGCGATGTCGGACGTTGGCCACTCGAAACAAGTTTGGAGAAATGAAAGCGAGCACACTACAACTTCGAAAAGTGCTCCGACCCTGCCGAAAAACACAGCGACGACTACTTGTCGGCAGTTTCAAGCGACAGCTGCAACACGGGATGCAATGGACCTGGCGAGAGCGAGCTAGTCCTAACGATGTCGCCGGTCGATGGTGATTGCAGGAGCAGTGTTCGGCATGACAAAGATGGCGCAGCCAGCAGAATTGCTCAAACGGCAGAAGCAAGCAGGGGAACACCACCAACAACTGGCAGGAACTTCGGCAATGAAGCGGAAATTGGACATATGTACGAGTGTAAACAGACAGTTTTAGTTTAGCATATGCTACAAAATAGCGGGTCGTACATGCGCAGTACGTTAAACGACACGCTATTTCTCAGATTTAACATTAGTGTCTTTGCATGGTTTGCGTGAAACATGGCGGCGGTCCCGGCTGCCCGCTTCGAATCGCATTTGGCGTTGCTTTTGTAAAATGCACTTCACTCATAGCAAATGACTGTAAACGGCTTTCGCTTAGTCTCAGGCCGCTTCGACGACAGAGTATAATGGATAACCTTGTGATGTTTTCGAGATCACTTCTCGTTTCGAACAAGTCGAAGCCTAACGAAAGAAACATTCGAGACGTCAGCGCCACTTATCGCTACTGTTGAGAGATAGCTGCAACGACGACATATGGCCTCTGAGATCCGAAGATCTCGCAGGCCAACTAAAGCAGTAAAAAGCGTACGCTATACTATAGCATATAGCCACGGCCGCTGAATAAAAAAAAAGAAAAAGAGGTGCGGCCTGCCACGTCAGGCGGGCTGGCTGCAATGGGAGTGAATGTCTCAGCCGTAGTTGCATTCACGGCCGCTTGGCTGGGCCGAACGGCGCTAGCTCTCAGGGACTGGATGCGTCTGTTCCAACGGGCAACGCCATTCGAAGCACGTTCCTTGTGGATTTTCTATGCCGATCCCAGACAACAGTCCCCGACTGGTGGCGCCGCGGCAGATGACAGCGTTTTCGATGCACGCAGCAGGCTGCACCTTTATTTTTTATCCAGCAGCTGTGGTATAGCGATCGCTAAACTAAAACCCTAACGACGGTGCGGACGGGCTGGCGGAGATGGAGTCGCGCTTTTATGTTACGAGTGCGGAAGTGATAAGCGCTTTGGTCTCGCATCTAATGTTGTTTGTGGCGGCTCCGTGACTTTTGACTCGGAGCAGCGAGAGTACGGCCTTGCCCTCAAGCTTCTTGCCATTTGTGAAAACTGCGGCGGTGTGTCGGAGTGGAGCTCGCTGCGTGTGAAAAACAGCAAAACTGTCAACCCCTTACTAGCGAACATTCTCGCCGCTCGTGCAATGGTTAGCACTGGAAATCGACAAACAGCGAAGAACGACGTTTTGCTGCAATGAATATCTCGCGCCGTAGCCTTCATAACAAAATGTGGCAAGGCTATCTCAAGCAGATGCTGGCGCCAGCGTAGTCTGCTGCCCAAAAGCTGATGGGCGCATGTGCGCTATCAGTGAAGTCCTTGTATAATGACTTGACACTTGCGAACTTTGGGAATATAGCAGTATTCTACGATGGCTCGTGGATGACGTGCGGCCATTTGTCGCATATCGGAGTCAGCATGGTCATTGAACTGTTCTCCGGACTTGTGCTCGACTACGTTGTCCTGAGCAACTTCTGTGCTGGGTGTGTGTGCAGCCCGAAACCTGGTGACCCGGACTACCAAGATAGGAAGGCAAGCCATATGTGCCAAAAAATACAGATAAAAAAAGCAGGGGAGATGGAAGTTCAACCAGCGCTGATACTGTTCCACAGGCCACTTCAGCTGCACAAACTGAGGTACTATCGCGGTCAGTATGAGCTACGCCGCGCGAGCGCGTGGCCGAGCGCTCTGCAAGGTTGTACAGTGGCGCCGAATGTGCCACGTTTTCAAGTTATTTGGAGAGGGTGTAGCTGTTCCAGCAAGCGTGCTGGAACCCCTCGTCCCAGTTTATCTGAAGGACACCTTATCTGTCTTTCGTTCACTTTGTTTTCGCTCAAGCAGAAATTGCAAGATCATGCAGCACTTTTGCCACCGACCAGATGTCGTGTGCGAAGGTTATCAAAGACTGAGCGCTTTCTTCGTACAAGAAAGGCTGTGCGTTTAGAGATGATTTTAGCACTGATAATGTGCCTCAGCGTCCAGCGTAAAGGCGGAAGCAGCCATGACGTGGGCCATGCCTTGCTTTCGACAGAGCGTTAGCATAGCCCCAGTGCTAATACTGCAACGTGTTGCCATTGTTGCCACCGCCGTTCTCCGTACTAGCAACATTTCACACTTGGCCGGATCAGCCTACTTTGTTCATTGGCCGCAACTTCTGGGGCCATGCGTCGTCTTCATAATCTTACCACCGTGTGTGATGGCTCCAGAACACACCCGCTTTCTTAAGACGCATTAAATGGTTCCAAAATTTTAGAGTGCACTATTTCGCCGAGCATTACCGGTATTACTACAATACACTAATTTCCAGTCAGCTCATCCAGAGGATACTTTTCCTAAATACGTAAACGCAAGGTGATGTGCAGGTTATTTTTGTCTAGGGTACTTAATTACCTTTCCGAAAAGTCATGTGGTTTGGTTTATGGGGTTTAACGTCCCAAAGCGACTCAAGCTATGAGAGATGCCGTAGTTGAGGGCTCGGGAAATTTCGACCACCTGGGGTTCTTTAACGTGCACTGACATGAAAAAGTCGTCTGATCAGTCAAAGATTTATTCAGTCCGAATAAAAAAATTTTGGTTCGTACTAAGACAGCTTATGTGCTGTGAATGCTAACACCCGAGATGAATTAAGTCGATTAATGTGGAACGAGGGGTGTATTAAGAGGTTAAAGTGGATTATAAGAATCACGTGTATGTACTGCTATAACTTATGACTAATAACCATTGACGTCATGCCAATTTTTTAGAAGTTTTTCTAGACACCTCTACTGCTGCTGACAGCTTCCTTTGATAAAGGAGCATGTAAGGCTTTAGCCTTAAAAAAAAAAATTTCGATATTTGAGTGAAAACAAAGCTGCGTCACTTTTGTTTGTTTTATTTTTGTGCGACAAATTTTCAGCTGTAGTCAGAGATGCCGAGGAAAAGCAACTTTTGGTAGTCAAAAAAGTTATGAAAGATATAACATCGAAAACAATATTTCTTCATTGAATTATAAAGCAAACTATCATAAAATACAAGCTCCTGCTAAAAGGAATATATAATACAATATGAATAATGCATACCAGTTGCATTAAGATCACATTGAAAGCAGGAAGAAACGCACAAATTGCGTACGAAAACAAAAGCTAACGAAATGTAAAGAAATACTTTAAAAGCAAGTAAACTGGAACTGCAAAGCATATATAGAGCATGATGCAAATACAATACAGCGAGCTATTAACACAAATAACTTCATTTTGAAAATAAAAGGAAACCACAAACTACAACAATATGAACACCCAGAAAGGAAAAAAAAAAAAAAAACCGGTCGGCACGCCTTAGCACCGGCTCGTGGCCCCTTGAACGGCGATGACTTCCCGCATCCTCGACGGAAGCGATGCGTACAGATTCTCCGTGAAATCTGCTTCATTCTTCAGGCGCATCCATTCCGCTTCTACGACACTCCACAGATCATCAGCTGATGTTCTGTGCAGTCCTCTTTTGCAGAGCCAGACTTCCATTGTACCCCATACATTTTCAATAATGTTGAGGTCGGCTCCTTTGGGCACCCACTGTAGACATCGCACTCCTCGTTCGTTAAGGAGCTCCTGAACAACATTTGTGGTGTGCATGTGAGAGATCATGTTGGAAGAGGAAATCCCCTTCGGGAAATGGGCCGTCCAACGCGTAAGGAATCATGATATAATCACGTATGTCACAATACCTTGCCGATGTCAGGTGTCCATCAATACGATGCAAGACACGAAGTCCCTCTCGGGACACAGCTCCCCACACATTGACCGCAGTGCGGCCGCTTGATGCCACTTCCTGCACGTAACGGGGGTCGTGCCGGGCATTGGCAGGCGGCCACACTCTTTGCTTTTGATCCCAGCACGTTGTGAACGTTGACTCGTCGGAAAATATTACAATTTCCCAGTCGTCGGTGGTCCAGTCGGCGTGTTCACTTGCCAATTTAAGTTGGGCCGTCTTGTTTGCGTCTGAGAGGAGCGGCTTCTTTGCCGCCACATGGCTCTTCAGGTTTCCTTCCGCCAGCCTGCATTTTACGGCAGACGCGCTCGCAGACACACCAGCAGCAGCACCTATCTCCTTGGTGGTGCTAAAGCGGCTGGCTTGCGAGACTTCAAGAATACACATGTCCTGAGCTGCAGTCGTAGCTCGAGGGTGCCCTTTATGTGGAGCGTCGGCGATGCGGTCTTCATCACTGTAAGCCTGGATGACGTGGTTCATAGTCTTATTTGACCTCCCAGTCATTTCAGCTATATGGCATTGGGTATACTGTTTTAACGACAGTTCAACTATCCGCATTCACTCAGTGTTGGGCACCCGGGACATTTTGCGAGCTGACGAACGTATTCCTTTTTATTAATCAGATACACCAGATAACACCCACTCTGCGGACTGACGCGGGCCCTATTACGAAGTTGAGCGTCGACCGACGGCTACAGTTATCATTTTCGAAACTGATATCAAAACCAGCATAAACGAAGGTGAAGGGGAAAGCAAACAAGTGGAGGTGATGCGAGCTTGCTGGAAGAGCTACACCCTCTCCAGATAGCTCGAAAACACGCCACTATCGGGGCCACTGTACAACCATGCCGAGCGCACGGCCACGCGCTCGGGCGGCGTAGCTCATACTGAGCGCGTTAGTAGTACACCTCAGTCCTCTCAGATGGTGATAGTCGTGCATTCTTGCTCTCAGACAAGCCTAAGTGCCAGCAAAGAAGGAAGATTGCGTGAATCACGCCCAAAAAAGGATTGGGCACTCTCGTTGCCAAACACAAGTGCTCTGCTTCTGAAACACTTGGTGGCAAAGGAAAATTGACGAGTGACCTGATCAGCAAATTCAGTTCCTACTATGGATGGGCATTAAAATCCAACAAAGTGGATGTGAAGGCTATGCAGAAGGCTGTGATGGCAACATACGACCACATCACGTCAAACGACAAGGTTTCAAACCACAGTCTTTGCCCATCTGCTCAAGACTCTTGGTGCCGTCAGAATGCTGCGCAAGCAAAAAATGAGCCCATCCCAAAGCATCAATATAATTTGCCTGTCCATGTTTGTCAAGCCCTTCTACCAGTGTATGAGTGCCTCTCACAAGAAAAATTGCTTCAAAGGTGCCAGCGCAGCATTACCTAAAACAATAATGAATGCTTGGATTCTATGATTTGGTCACTGGTACCTAAAGAACAGCATGCCTCGCTTTTTGCTTTAATGAAATTGAGGCAGTAATGAAACTTAATTCGGGGAACGAGAGCTTCATCTGCCATACTCCAGGAGCTTTATTTGAACCAAGGGCTACTGAAAAGCATGAGAACCAACAGCACGAGATAACTGGCGAGCAGCAGCAGCAGCGCCCACAAGTATGCATCTGCAGAAAATCTGCGACAAGCCTTCAAAAAACGCCATTTGGGTAGCTGTAGGCAGACAGATTACATCCCTCATGGCTAAGAACTGAACAAGACTGTGGAGTTTCATTAAATTTGGTAAAGGGGGTCTTAAGGATGGTGAGAATACACACTTCCCCACTTAAAGCGACACTAAAAGTGAATACTAAGTCCACGTGGACTGTCTAAATACCATTCCAGAAATCTCTCAGCGCTTGTTCCGCGCCAAGAAAACACTTAGTTTACGAGAAAATTTTATCTGAAGGGTCCGAATGCCTTTTTCGCAATTCAAATCGCCCGCCACCCAACCGGGGAGTGACGACGTTGCATACACCATCACTGCCATTTGCTGCTGTCGGCGAGTAAAATGGCGCCCGACCGACGGCGGCACTGAGCCAAGAGAGTGAGGGCGGTGGATTTGCTGCTGCAGCTGCTTTTTGGTCAAGTGGCGTAGACCATTCGGGCATCCCCAACATTACATGGAAGTTGAATTCTCTGCTATTTGCAGTTCGTGCGAGTTTCGTGAGCAAGCAAAACCAGCGCAGCACTACGCAATAACGAAACTGCTGAAACGCGAAAGCGTGGGTCGCACGGAGTCAAGCGAAAACGAAACCTTTCTACCACCCGCGTTGTTGCCAAGGGTCATGTCAATGGGTCCTTTTTTCCAAAAATAAAATAGAACTGGACAAGTATTATAAGAGGAAATAAAATTCTACAACACAAGGATGTTTTTTTGCAACAAGTGGTTGAGTACTAGTGACAGAATTTAACTGAGGAGTGCTGTTGTCCTCAGGCAAGTACTTGAATGTCCCGGGGAAGTCTCCAACCATGTCCTGCATTTACCTCAATTTCTCTATTATTAAGGCCCTGTTCGCAAAAATTTCTCCGCTTAGAGATTCCCGAGCACTAATCTATCACTTTAGCTAGACCTAATATTTCCTTTAGTGTCCCTTTAAAATCGAGGGCAGGTTTCTTCCCCCCCCCCCCTTTTTAGTAAAAGAAAACGGGTGCGCGAAAACTTGCACTGAACCAGCTACAGTAATCTAAATTGTTTTTTTTGTAACATACAAAAGATATTACTTAGCTGTTCGCCTTGTACCATAATTTTCCCAGAGTATTTATTTTGGCATGTACGTTTCACTTGACTGCACTTAAACATTAGCAGTATGTGCTGCTCTTCTTCATCCACATGAATTTCCTCACAGTATTGCGATTTTAACAGCTTGTACATACACTACAATGACTGTGCTAGCAATTATATGTATAAAGTGTTTTTCCGTATGTCAGCATAGTTTGTGAGAGGAAAGAGTGAGAGGAAATTCAAATAATGAAGATGTTTTACTCTCTCTCTCTCTCAAAGCATGTGATCAAGTGCTTGCTTGGAGAAAGTTGAACTTACAGCAAAACAAAAGTTATCTTGCTGCTTTTTCGTGTGGCACTGTTACCTGAAATTGCCCATTTGTGCACACTTAATACGCCCGTCAGCACCAACCTGTGAACAGCATATTTTAGGGGGAAAAAAATGCAGCTGGGACAAAGAGGGCACGAAGCAGACAACAGCTCCTTGTGCCACTTTGCCAGAATTGAAAGAATGGAATCCGAGCCAGTTCCCATTCCAGGAATGGTCAGATTACCAATCAACTCTACAAAATTAAATTAAGTGTAATTACGCTCTACCTCACTAGATGCAATAGAATGAGAAACTATAGCCCCACTCCGTTAACTGTTATGGCAACCTGCTGTGCCGAAGCGTCCTTAAACAGCACTTCAAAAATCCCATTAGTTGGCAGAATCCCTGCTCTTGTATATTTATGGTCGACTTTCATGAGGCAATCACAGCTCTAGTATGTTGCACTTAACGATGGCAATGACAGTGGCAAAAAATGGGCAAAAATAGCTAGACAAACAAAGGACAAAAGTTCAGCATTTGTCCCTTACACTCTTTCCTCTCACCAGTTATGCTGACAATGCCAGTACGCATCAAGTCCAACTTTCCAATCACGCTTTAATGCTCCCATGTCATCAACATTAATTTGAACATTTCACTTCAGCACAGACTCCATGGCAGACTATTACTTTCAGTTTCCACAGTAACTTATTTTGTAAAAGCCCAGTTGCATATTAAAGCCAGTGGGAAGAAGTGACATGTTTAGCCCTTCTCATGCAGCTGCAAAATGTTTTACTAGCAGTTTTCTTTTGGAGCAGCTAATTAGCCTGACAAGGGATGTGTCAACTGCCTACCGTATTTACACGATTGTAAGTCGACCCCCCCATATCGCATGACAGGAAAAAGAGCATACCCGAGGGCGCATTCGATAACGAAAATTTATTAGCTGACATGGTCACTCGACTACTTGTCTTCACTAGTGCTGCCATCGTCATCGTTGCTGCGGTCCCACAGGGCGTCGTGGTCCAGCGAAATTTCACATTTGGCAAACGACTGCACCAGGACATCTTGTGGAACAGCAGCCAACGCCGAATGCATCCAACCACACGCAGCCGTCAGGGAGGCTCTTTTGACAGGTCCGGTGGCATAATTTCGCAGTCTTCTGCCGCCAGCCACTCGTTGCACTCAAGGCGGAGCAGGGCCTTAAAATTAAGGCGAAGTCCGGGCTTGTTTCATGACCATGTCGCACTTCATTGGAAGGGACCAATCACGCATTTCAGCGACATACTATCATGACCAATATGAAAGGGAACACAGGAAAGCGTAGAAAACACCCTCAGACCCAGCTTTATGGGTGATACGCGGTGGCCACCGTCGGAAACAAAGTGGAAAGGGGGACGCTGTTCTAACAAGTGCGGAACTTCGCATCGCCAGCAGTCAGTGATGACACTGTTCGATATTGCGTCACTGGTAACCTTTTGCGTCAAATTGTTACAAAAGGTAGCACTGTTCCTTACTTCGATATTGATTTGTGGTAAATCTTGTAAATCGAGAAAAAATGGGCGAGTTCAAAATAAGTTTATTGGCACTTGCCGAATATTAAAAAGATATTGAAGAAAATGACATAAAGAAATTGCATCATCGCAGCTTATCCTCGTCCTTTGTTTTGTTCGTTGGTGGCCTAATAACGCGTCATGCCACCGCCAACTTGAACGACGGCCTCCATTCTTTGGGGCAGAGTCGCGTAGAGAGCCTTGATGAATGCGGTATCACGCTGAAGGCGCTTCCACTCATGTTCTATTGCTTCCCATAGTTGGTCGGAGTTCGCCAATTCTAGTGAGCTCTTCGAAAGGTTCACTTTCATACGGCCCCAAACGTGCTCTATAATGTTCATGTCGGCACCCTTCGCGCACCATTGAAGTTGCATTACCCCTCGCTTTTCCAAAAGGCGCGCTACATCTTTCAATGTGTGAACAGGAGACAAGTCCTGCTGGAAAAAATAACACCCACCCAGGTGCGTACACATAGGGTATCATCTGGTGCTCGAGCAGAGTGCAATACGCAGCACTCGTGAACCTCCCATCAATTCTCGCCAGTGGGCCTAGGCCTTCGTGGGAAATCGCCCCCCAGACGTTCACAGACACGCGTCTGCTGGCGGCCACCTCCTGGATATTCTGCGGACTAAAGCATGTGTTTTCGTCCGCCACACTCTTTCGTTGGTCCCAGCGGCTCGAGAACGTGGACTGATCACAGAAAACTACATACTTCCACTCACTCTCGCTCCAGCAGCGGTGTTTAGTGGCGAACCTCAGGCGAGCTGCTTTGTAGGCTGTGGTGAGCAGAGGTTTCTGTGTGGCGATGCGACTTCGCAGTCCTGCTTCTCTAAGCCTTCGTCATACCGTGCTGTCGCTCAAGTTGTCCAATCCAAGAGCATCTCGAACGTCCTTTGCACTTTGGAATTTTTTGTCGCTGACGGCAGCCACGATGCAAAGGTCTTGGTCGTTCGTTGCTGATCGGGGTCGTAGGCGGTGCGGCGCATCGCTTATGCGTCCTTCGTGTCGGTAAGCCTGGATAATCCGGTTGACCGTTTTCAATGGGCGGCCTGTCACGAGAGCAATACTGCGCTGCGTATAACCTCTTTTAGACATGTCTAGTATATCTTCCCGTTCTTTAAGAGGCACTCGAGGCTACAAAATCAGAGTTGACTGCCCTGCGTGGGCCACTGCAGTGTGCGACGTGAATTTTTCCGAACGAACTTCGTGCAACAAAGTCGCACGAGAAACAGCTTATCAATGTTCTTTTTTAAAATTTTTCTTCATTCTATTCCTCTGTCGTCATTGGTTCAATCGTCGCCGCTGTTTGAGGTGCCACTGACAACCGGGTGCGTCGATTCAAATAAAGAATCAGTTTGAAATACAGGGCAAACTTGGTCTCTGAGTACTATCAAGCGGTTGCGCGAAGAAAAAAGAGAATGAAAGAAAAGAAAGTGAATCGGTGTAAGTCACTGGCGACAATTACCGTCTTATCGGCTGTCGGACGATCCAGACGTAAGCTGCTCCTTTGTGGAAATGCCCGCGTGGTGGGAGTGCCAACAGTTAGTGGAAGAGCGCCCTCCTTTCCCCCTTTGTTTTTCACAGCGCCATCCGCGTACCACTCCCGAGTCTGTTTTGAGGCTGTTTGCCACGCGTTCCTGCGTTCCCTTTCATATTGCTGATGATAGTACGCCGCAAGCTTAGCCTACAGCTCCGGAAAGCGTCCAGACTTCGGCACGTGGAAAATTTCTCACTTGCCGTCACAGGTGAAAACTTTCGCTTTGCTGCAGTCGCCACTCTCCCACCACCCGTTTAGAAACGTCGAAATTGCGGCCCGCTGCGAATTGATTTGTTCCTTCGGCGTAAAGGATGGCAGCCCTCTTGAACGCTGCTGTGAACGAGTGCTGAACGATCAGTGGGCTGGAACACTCATGACGACTGGGGAAGCATAGAAGTAGCACGTAGCCGGCAGTAGAATAGGCACTATAGTCAAGTGGAACGCACTGGAACGCGTCAAACCAATGCCAATGCCTTCCAACAGTGAAAGAGAAACCTGCGAGTAATGTCTGCTCTTCCATGAACTACTGATACTCCCCACAAGCGCCGCCGTTCTGAGGGTGCCGCCGCAAATGGGAACAGCGGCGCTTCCATCAACTATCACCCCACCCCCCACCCCCATAAGTGTTGCATGCACTGTAAAACTCTCAGAAATGTTGAAAAACCTTTCCAAAAAGCGAACAAACACGCGTGATAGCGAAAAGATACGGGTAATAGAGCAAATATAAAACTGTAACTACGTTGTAGCTCCCGTTGGTCTCGCTTTTTTGGTGGGGCCATGTTTTGCTTTCGATTGTAAGTTGACCCTCCAAGTTCAGACTTTCAAATTTAAAAAAAGTGGTGGACTTACAATCGTGTAAATACGGTACTTCTTTGCATTGGTTTCTGCTTAAAAATGCCGATACACATGACTGCAGAATTAAACAGGGGAAAGTGTACAACTTCTTAAGAGGTCATAGGCATATTCTAGGTGAGTAGCACCATTCTTCACTTAAAATGCTACCATATTTTAAGGACGAGCTAGTGATCACAGGACTGTTTTTCTACTCTAACAGAAAACATTTGTGGATATATAGGTTACTGTAAACTGCAGTGTTCTAAAAAGATGCAGAACAAAATGGGAACCTTTCACTAAAATTTGACTACAGTTTTATGAACATGTTTACAAGTACGCCGAACGAGATCACCATATCTTTTCTTTAGAAATCCATAGATAATGCTTAGGTTTACCTAAGTTGATCCCAAGAACCCTAGATCAAGTATTAGTTGGCATCACTGCTTAACAATGCTGCAAACGTAATGGAGCCAAAGCTCAACCCCACTTCCCTGTACTGTAAAACCAGTGCCCAGCGGCGAAGTAGCCCACTCCCGTATTTTCAGTTCGCGCATCCATCTTATGGCTTCTTACATGTCAACACCAGGAGAGGAAGACAGTCTTTTGTTCCACGCATGTACAGCTTCATATGAAGGAAACTAGAGGGAAATCTGGCACTGATATTGTTCAGCCACCTCGGGAATCCCAGGGCAGTACACAATTCTACAATATGGTATGAATTTGCTAGTGTACATGGTCGTCCACTTCCAATTTGAACACGGCTCCGGGCGGCCGGCACTCCGCAGCACTCCGCGGAGCGCCGCTCATGGGCGCCGGAGTGCCGCTCGTAGGCGCCTACAGCGCGCCAGCACTAGTGCTGGCGCGCTGTAGCAGACGACGCGGCTGAGGCCACGCCTGTGGCTGCCAGTGCGCCGGCACGTTAAGTTACCCCAGCGCCCACAAGCGGCGCGCCGGCCGCCCGGAGCCGGGTTCAAATTGGAAGTGGACGACCGTGTACACTGCAGCTTTTCGTGCTGTTCTTCGTGGTTTGTGTTGCATGCTAACCACATGTAAGTGTAGATCACTTACAATGAGGGTAAGTGATCCACACTCAATTTGTCTTGTTATTTCCAATGCACAAGACAACCATGATGCTTTCGAGCATGATTAGCACTTAATAGTGTTTGGTAATAAAGACTCACCGTGCGTAATGTTTTATATTCTAAACAATAATTTCTCTTGGGAATGTTCTGAAACCCAGAGAATGGTAGAAATTAGAGTCTGAATACGGCTTCACATACACCAAAATTTGCCATGAAACAATTCATGAGGTCATTTGAAGCAAGAACGGCGATGTTTCGACTTACATACTACCCTTGTTGGTTTTAACATACTGGTGGCACCCGCAGACACTAGCACCAGATTTCCATCTAGTCAAGGCTGCTTGATCCACCCTTGCTTCGTGATTGCTTGTATTCTGTGCTACCAAGCTGAGATCACAGTTTGACATGCTGAGGATGGCGTGCAACTTCCAATCTGGTAGCCTTCATAGAGGCACCCAGAGGAAGTACTCGGGTCTTTGTAGAGTGTTTCGCGGGGTCATCTTGGCCAAGTACCTGCATACACAATATGACCTGCAATCCTAGAGGAGTGGCTGTTGGACCCTCACCAGATGCCCAACTTGCAATGCTATAGCTCACCAAGACAGACAGACTCCCTTCCCCATGTCCTTATCTCCTAAGCTGCAACACAGTAGTCTACCAAAGGCTGAGTTCCATATTTTCGACTGTACTTGGAACACACGAAGTGATTTGATTGATAGACTGACCAAAGGCTGCAAAAGCCAGAAAAAGAAGATGCGATTTGGCTTGTGTTCAAACTGCATTGGTGGGTGTTGTTGGTGCTACAGAAATGCATGAAAATTTTACTACAGTCTGTACTTCCTGCATACAATGTGCAGCAAATTATGGTTTCTTAAGGGAACAACCGACCTATCCATAATCCATGCATCTGATACCACCCATGTTGCCATGCAAGTCATGTTGGCGGTGCTTGCAGTTGCATTCATTTGTTATGACATTTTCCCCCAACTTTTTCTGCACACATCGAACACTCAGCTTGCGGTGAGTGGCATCACTCAATAAAATGTCATAAAGGGGCTTATACGCACTCTATCACAGCAGATGTGCCTTACTGCAGTAAGGTTATTGAGAGTGGCAAGGGTGAACCTGGCACGTACTGTAGCAGCCAACCCTGGCT
This sequence comes from Dermacentor albipictus, assembly GCF_038994185.2. NCBI lineage: Eukaryota > Metazoa > Arthropoda > Arachnida > Ixodida > Ixodidae > Dermacentor > Dermacentor albipictus. The sequence goes on along the minus strand of NC_091821.1, from coordinate 244,531,395 downwards.
GATGTGCCACGCATTGAGGCATTGTATTATTGCAGTGAAACATATTGTAGTGGCAAGGGTGAACCTGGCACATAATGGTTCAAGCCAAGAATGTGTGCCAAAAAACATGGTCTCTACCAGAAAAATCAACCCGAGTTGGAAAAAATGCTTACTAGATTCACACTAGTTCAAGCGGCATGAACGTAAATGCATGCGAATAATTGGAAACAAGAAGGTTTAAAAGTTGATACTGGCTCTATTTTAAAGAAAGTAATTAATGTACATTCAAATACTATCGCCTTGAATATAGTCCCCTTGCACAGCATACAGCGCTCCAAGCATGCTTACCACTTTGGGAATATGTCCTGGAAGTCTTTCCTGCACTGCAATTAATGCTCGATTTCAGTGATTGCATCGAAACAGCATTAAACAAAATTTTCCTTTTGCAGCAGGAGCCAGCTTTCGCTCTCGCTTTTTTTCCTAAATTTAACTAACTTAAGTGTCGCCTGTTGTTTTGACATTGAATGCTGAAATAAAATGCAAATCGCCAAATGTGCTAGACTCATTCCGGAAAGGGACCTTCCAGGACATATTTACAAAGTGGCAGGAATGCTGGCAGCGCTGCATTTCTATACAAGCGAACTATTTCAAGGGTGTCAGGGTTTGTTTGCATTCATAAAGAGATTAGTTTCTTGAAAACAACACTAGTCTTGCAACTTTTTGGCACCACCTTGTAATTCACGAATGCTATGGTCTGTTAATATTAATAGCAATAACAAACAGGGCAGGTGGTGTTTCTGCCAACAACAAACTGAACATTCTGGTATGCAGCAAAGCATTTCTTCTGACTGGGTTGATTTTTCCAAGAGGGACGATACATTTCACAACTGTCACTGCCTGGAACAGTTGCCAGGTTTGCCCTTCACTATCACATTTTATCACTATCACTATCAACATTTTATCGCTACACACATCTTGTATATTGCAGTGCAGCATAATTAAGCACATTTGCATTATGAGATCATGTAATGAGCTCACCACCCAAGTAAACAGGTTCTGGCACATAAGTTACCGTATTTACTCGAATGTAATGCAGACCATTTCTCCAAGATGATGAATCCAAAAATGGCCAGCACATTACTTTTTGGATATGAAACCAAAACCACGTTCACAGCCGTCGGGCAGCGTCATTGCCATCACAACAGGGTGACAGAGCACATTTTTGTTAATATTGCTGCGGATTCATTGTGTGCTCGTCTACTATCTAGAGCAATATTCTCAGTCAAGAACCTTGTAAGATGCTATCACCTGCGCGAGAATTTATGCAACTCAACACCGGATGCCATTGGTGTATAAGGCCGCCAGCATTTCTGCTGCTGTGCCAAGCTCAATAACTATGTGCAGTCGCAAGAATTCAGTCGGGGCACATACTTATACAAGTCCGGTGCCCCCTAGACTTGCATAAATCTTGCATAAGGGATAATAGTATATCTACAATATTATATCTATCGCTTGCGAGTACAGCCCCTGTGTGCGCAGCATCTTTGGTGAAAACAGCGACAATACACTTTCATTATGAAAGCTTGACTTACCCCCCAAAAAAATTTTAAAAATCCATTCTTTGAAGTTCTTTTTTTTTTCTCTCTCATCGGGAGCATGTTACATTCAGGAGCGCTTTCATTTTTTTTACTTTAAACTTGCGAAGAAGGTACGCAATACGATCAGGTAAATACGGTATGTCTTGTACATTCATTGCTAAGGAGAGTCAGCTATACTAAATAAAGTCAATTATATGGCTATACACTGCATACAATCTTCAAAAGTGATTATTCCTACTTGTCTGACACAATGTGGATGCGAAAGTGTCACACAAACTGTTTGGAATGCCATTAAGTGTTGGCCAAAATGTATTTCAATAAGCTGAGCAAAAGATAGCAAGTACTGCCTGTAATATTAAAAGCTTGCAGAGGGCTTAACACGAAAGAAAAAGAAAGGATGGGACAACTGTTTGTTCCACGCCATGAAATTACATACCTGCCAACCTGGCGGGATCAAAAACCAGGAGACTTTATTTGTACCCACGGGAGGGGGGGGTTGCATTCACTGTTTCAACTTCTGGTGGGACCGGGGGAGGGGGGGGGGATTCAAACTTTCAGGCAGTGTTCGAAGAGTACTTTCGCAGGGACCTTGCAGTAGCAGGCTTTGCTCACTTCAAAAATTTGTCTGAGTAGCTTTGCTCACAACATGGTCCAGACTGATGGCCCTTCACTAGCAGCAGGTGTTGGAGGGTTGTGTTGCACATTGATGAGCGGAATTCAGTCCTAGTTTTTCACACCGGGCTAAAATCCTCTCGCACTGTTTTGCTATGCGGTATCCCGAGTAAATCGAGCATCACCTTGGCAACTCGGTGAAACATGTTTTCCATCAGTTTTTTTCATTTTTACAACCATACACCACTGCACACACCACCTTTCTTTATTCAGAATGTGCTCTTGATGACTGTACGCCTGTAGTGTGGCAAACTCACTTTGAGAGCATCTAAAGCGTCTTCAGCAGATTCATTGGAATCTCGGGGCAGCAGCTGAGGGAAACTCTGAATAAAAAAACGAAGATTCGAGAGCGATGCCTGTGAAATAGATTTCAGGTTGACCACCTCCGTATTCTTCCAAGTTGCGTTTCAGAGTTGCGTCGACAACCACAAAGCTTCGCCTCGTTGCATTTTGGAAACATTTTCCGTAGAAGAGCCGCCCCCGCCCCAACGTGGTCACTGACACTAAGGGGTAGGTTGAGTTCGACAAGGAATCCCGTAAGCAGGCACTCCACATGTATGACACTGTCGTCGCAGTTGTTCCGGAGAAAAGTCAGTATGTTGTCTTGCTGCTCAGCGGTGTGCCAAAAAAACGTGCAGTTTCAAGGACAGATGGCTTCACTGCCGGCTCACTGCGTGTGGGCCGGACAGCCACCGGAAGCCACTGTGGTGCTGCCCCGACGCGCCATTTTGGCAAAGCTGTTCTTTGGCAGGTAGGATACCAGCCTGCGTGTTTCTTTGAATGAAATATTCTCTTTTACTTTAATTGTCACGATTTCTTTTCTTATTTTCAGGATGCCCATGACCAAAGTTTACACAGTGGAGAGAGTTCTCGCAAGATTCAGAGGTGTGTTCATGGGCACTGCATTTCGCACAAGTTTGGTGGCCTCGGCAACTCTGAACTGTGGCCGAAATGCTGGCATTTGAAACATCGGAGGGGATTTGGCATGTATGGCCTGATGCAAAGCTTGCTGTACCCAGCCTCGATGGACTCAGGCAGCACACTTGAGCCGAAGGTGAGTATCACGTGCTTAGTCTGGATTTCTTCGCCGTCCTGCCTCACCTTAATTCTTTCGACATTGATAACATTCTGCTCACTGAAGCCCTCCAAAAGTTCAGCCTCAGTCAGCTCGAGCAAATCATCGTCCGAGACAACGCCGCGGGTGGTGTTCATAGTGCGGTGCGGGGTTACTGTCACTTGAATGTCCCCAAAAATGACACTAGGCTGGGCAACTTTTTGTACAGTTTCTGATCATGGAGCCCCAAGAGCAGATCACCACTTGCCATCCTTGATGCCTTGTAGCTTAAAAAATTATGGGGTTTTACGTGCCAAAACCACTTTCTGATTATGAGGCACGCCGTAGTGGAGGACTCCGGAAATTTCGACCACCTGGGGTTCTTTAACGTGCACCTAAATCTAAGTACACGGGTGTTTTCGCATTTCGCCCCCATCGAAATGCGGCCGCCGTAGCCGGGATTCGATCCCGCGACCTCGTGCTCAGCAGCCCAACACCATAGCCACTGAGCAACCACGGCGGGTCCTTGTAGCTTGGTCCAAGAGCCTAAGTTAGAGACTTGGAAATTAGAAATGGTTAGATTGTTCGTACTTATCTGATTTTTCTGAGTGAATGACATGGAATCGTGGAAAGTTGGGTGTTTGATGTCCAAAGAACTGGAATACATCTTCGGTGTGCCTTCTTTTCTGAGCCCGATCAGGGAGTGGGGGGAAGGAACCAGCCATAAATAAATATGTAGTTTTCGGCATTAACACCAGCCACCCACCATGGAGCGCTAACAATGGAAGCTCCAGGGACTGTAAAAACAGGTCTTGCAAATGCCAGCTGTACGTTATCACTATAACCAAATATGAAATAACCTAGGTTGGCTATTCACACAAGGTTAACCTTTGCTGCCTGGAAAAACTGGAAGGGGAAACCAGGAGAAGACAGGAAAGATGGAAAGTGAGAGAAAGACGAAGGTTGGAAGGAGAGAGGAAAAGGCAACTACCGATTTCTCCCGGGTGGATCGGTATGCCGGTGCCGCCTATGTGAAGCAGAGGCCAAAGAGGTGTGTTGCCGCCGCTGGGAGGGCTTAACGGTCCGAACACCCGGCGCCGGTGGGAGGAAAGGGTACCCCTTACCCCGGATACTGCTAAGCCATGCACAGCTACACGCGGGAGGGTCTAACCCTCATGTGCTCCGGTACGTGGTGTCGCAACACACCGAACCCCTGCTCACACAGACACCCCTGCGGGGGTGCGGGAGCATTGCAGTCATCAGAAGGATGCCCATTGGCACTACACTTCGCACAGGTTTCTTTGCCACTGCACAATTGTGATGCATGCCCGAACCTCTGGGAATTGAAGCACCGCCTCGCGTTTGGTATGCACTGCCAGACGTTGATTTTCAAATACCCTGCGTCACGTGAACTAGATACAGTGCTGGTACCAAATATCAGCATCACGTTTCGTGGGGATCTGTTGGTCATTCAGTTGTAGTGCAATTCTTTGTACTTTACGTTTTGCTCCTGAAATCCTTCAAGGAGCTCTTCGTCACTGAGGTTCAGGAAGTCTTCTGATATAACTCCCCTGCTTGTGCTCAGTGAGCGATGTGGATAGATTGTCCTTTAATATCACTGATACTGGCGAGTTCAGTAAGCTCTTTAAGTTGATCTTTCTTGGCCAGTTCAAGGAGGAGGAGTCTCTGCTAGCCATCTTTGAGGCATTGTGGCTAGGTTGAATCGCATTGCTAGGCATTTAGAAACTAGGAATGGTGACAGTTTTCTTATGGTTGTGATGCCTTCACTGTGAAGAACATAGTATTTTGGAAATCTGTCTTCATTTGGTTTCAAAAAGAACTGGAAGTGGACTTTTTCCAAGATGATAGTTTGGGTGTAAGTATATAAAACATACAATAACCAAATTATTCAAAGGGATTGCCCGTACTGACACTGTCTCAAGAGCCACCTGATGGGCAACATGTTGAGAAGTTACAGACTTGTACATAACTATTGCTACACCACAGGACGACGTGAAATCGTCGTCCGGTGGTGAAGAAGCTTTTGGTGGAGAAGCAGTATTGCCGGAGAAAGTTGGATTAAACCTTAGATTAGCATCTTAGCACCTTAGAAAACCTGCATAGGATTTCTTTAATATCATTTAGGTTGTGGAGGAGTCCTCCGACATTCCACTGTATTATTTGTGTAACCATGGTGAAAGTCTTTTGTGTTGTGCGTTCAAAAGAGACACATTAGCTCACGGGCCCTTTCCAGGTGCCATGATGAGAGGTTTGTCTTTTGGAGCGATCGCGAGAATATCGCAGCTTCTCAGACGCTGGACACGTGCGAGAATCTCGCCGCTCCTTAGGCGCTGGTGTTTGACGTGAAGGCTTTAACACATCGAACAAGGCCTTTGAGGCCCATGAGCCCGGAGAGCGATGGCCCCTTCTGCTGGGGCAGCAGAGCAGCGCTAGCTGCAGCCGCCAAGGGGGCGGATGGTGGCTCACTACGTGTGGGCCAGACAGTCGCCGGAAGCCGTTGTGTCGCTGCCCCCTCGAGCGTCACAATGGCTACCTGTCCTCTGGCAGGTATGACACCTGCCTGTGTGCCTCCTTGAATGAGAATTTTTTTTTTTGCTTTTATAGTCACAATTTCTTTTTTTCACGATGGGCACGATTGCGCATATGCAGCATGCTGGCTACCACAGTTCACGCAGTGTGGAGCGCTTTCGCAACTTTCAGAGGCATGGTCACCGCGCACATTTAGCACATCTGTTGGCCTTGGCAGTTCAGACAACTGTGGCCGAAACACTGGCATTTGAAGCATAGACGAGGGTTTGGAACTTACGGTCTGACACGTAGCTTTACATAGCCTGCCTCGATTGTCTCGGACAGGGCGCTTGAGCCAAAAGTAGGTATTCTGTGCTTTTTTTTTTTATCTCCTTGATGTCACACCTCAGCATAATTCGATTAACATTGATCACATTTTTCTCGCTTCAGCCTTCCAACAGTTCAGCTTCTGTCAGCTCCATTCGGTCATCATCGGAGACCACACCATAGCTGGTGTTCAAAGTTCGGTGCAGGGATATTGTCACTGGGATTTCCCCGAATGACACTAGGTTAGGAAGCTTTTTGTGTTTTCACATTGCGGAGTCCCAAAATGAAATCTCCACTAGACATCTTCGACGCCTTATAGCCTGTGCCAAGAGCTTCAGTGAGACATTCTGACACAAGGAAAGGTGGAATCATCCTCATGGTCTTTTAAAATTTGTCAGAATTAATTACTTGAAATTCGGGGAAGGCTTGTAATCGGTTGTCAAAAAATTGAAAGATATCTTCTGTGCACCCTCGTTTCTGTGGGCAATCAGGGAGTGTGGGGAAAGAGCTTGCCATTAGTAATGTGGAGTTTTCAGCAGCGGTGCCAGCTGCCCACTACGGAGCCCAACAAAGGGACATGACAGGATTTGTGTTTAAACACGGCCTGCCAATGCGAGCTGTACACAGCCACTATAACCAAACCTGTTATAACCAAGCTTAGCTAACCCTCACAAGGATCATCATTTGTTGCCTGGAAAAATTGGGAGAAGAAAGGAAAGTGAGAGAAAGAAGGTTGGAGAGAGAGAGAGAGAGAGAGAGAGAGAGAGGGGAAAAGACAACTACTGGTTTCCCCTGGGTGGGTCAGTCCGTGGTTGCTGTCTACATGAAGCCGAGGCCAAAGGGGCTTGTTGCCTCCACCGAGGGGCCGTAAAGGTCCAAACGCTCGGCTTCTGCTCAACCCCCAGGATCCCCTTTTCCGTGAATACAGAACCGCGCACGGCTAGACGCGGGAGGGTCCAACCCTCGTGTGCTCAGGTATGTGGTGTCACAACACACCAAACGCCTGCTGTCGCAGACGCCCCTGCAGGGTTCCCTCCACTTTTACAGCGATTTGAAATTGGCACAAACTACCGCGCAAGCCCCCCTTGGTTTCTACACCATATTCCCATTTCACGCATCTTCACCAGCTTCAGGCTCTTTTCTTTTTTGACTGTAATCTTTTTATGAAATTGCAGAAAATGGTGTAATCCACAAATGGTGTAATCCACAAGCTCGCTTGTCTTTGCCTTCATAAAGTTGAAGCAGGCGATAAAATACGAGCAGAATGGCATGAAACATACAGTGATCCTGTGGGAAGGGTTACATCTGCCAACAGGAGGGTACATAAATGACCCAGAGAGCACGCCTAGAATATAAGAAAAGAATGCACACATTTGGCAGGGCACATAAACTCTTGGTGTTGTGAGGTAGTGCTTTAGGAATCAAAGATTCTTGGCAAAAGGTGGAATAAGCAGGCCCACTTAGTGCTCGAAGTATTTTAGATAAAAGAGGGGAGTAGGTTGTCTCAGTAACCCTTCCATTTCTTTGTACACGGATAGAATTCCCTGAGGCATGTTTCACCTAATGAAAACTTTTGCTTTTCTGTATTTCTAAAAAACACAACTGTACAGTGTGGTTCACTGTTAAAGGTAGACACTAATGTGCGGCTCTCATTTTGCCAGCATTCTAGCTGCAAGTGCCAGCAGAGTCTACATCAGTATTGTAGAAAGGTGCCAGTGCCATCAACGACAAGTCATCTGCTGCAAAGCAGGGCGACTGTACATTCAGCAGAAAGAAAAATTCATGCTGGCTCTATAATCACGTGTTTACTTTACCAGTGCACATTTAACTGCACACGAATGTACCAGTTATTACAGGGTGATCATACGTAAGCTTTATGGAATTTAAAAAAAATTCCTGTGGCAGATAGCATGATTCTTGTCCTTGAGCTGTATTACTTAAAGAGGCGGACATTACGAGCACGACAAATCAAAACATGTATGCAATTAACAAAAAATACTAATTCTTAATTTCTCATTTTATAACACATACCGTATTTACTCGCATAATGAGTGCTTTTTATGGCAAAATAATTTACACAAATTCAGGGGTGCAATCATTACGCGGGTTAAATTTCCCACGAAAATATGTAGATATTTTTTCATCCCACGTTTGCTGCGGGATGACAACAGGTCAACAAGCAGGCGGCTGCTGCAGTAAGAGTGCGGGACACCAAAACAAATATGGCGGCCGGCGGAGCAAGCCGAACGTGCCAAACGAGATTTTTGTTCTTCTCGCAAGTATATTACGCGCATTGAAACAGTTTCTTCCGTATCAGTAATGAATAATATTGCCAAGTTTGCGACAATAACGTAGCCGTATCCACTTTGAGGGTACAGAAACAGAGATGGGCGCGCGTAGCGGCCAGCAACATAGATACACATGGCAGGCATGCTGCAGAAACTGAGCACTGACACTGCCAGAACTTCTCCACGCACACTTATAGTAAAACGCAGACTCAATGGTTCTTCAAACAAAGTATATAGTAAAAAGTAGCGAGTACAAACAACTGCTCTTATTTTGCGTTAATTAATAAACAGCTGAATTTGCAGTGCACACTAAATATGCTATCCTGCTAGGCTAGAGGATGCAGCTCTTAAATGCGTTCGATTAAATTCCTAATAAGGAATCTAATTTTGAATAGAACTGTAGTAATGAGCCACTTCAAAGGATTGTCAAGCAGAGTTGCAAGGAACCTCAGCACTAAACACATATAGTGAACAGTAGTTTCAAGTGAGAACTTTGAACAATTAGTAAATTTGGCTACCATTTTCCTTAGTACCAGTTTTGTTTAGCAACTTTCTGACAAAAATTTATTTTGCTTTAGGCTACATCACGATGTACTACATGGCAGCATTGCTCCAGGAGTTAGGGGGACAGTGTGATATGAAAATATTAATGGCACTTGTTCTAAGTACATTCAGTAGATATGTAACTCAGCTTACCTGTCGGTGCCGTTCCAGCAGCACTCAAACTTGTCAAAAATGCAGTCATTCTCGTAGAGGCTGCAGAGCTTGGTGCGAAGATACTCATGCACATTGTAGCACTCCACCGGCTTATTGTCCATGTTTAAGTCCCACACTTTAACAGTTAAATAGTCCCTGGAGATCATGTAGCGGCCATTGTTGCTGAATTTCACGTCCGAGATACTGGAGATGATCTCGGAGAAGAAGCTGCGGTTGGTCGGGTCCTCGGGCTCTTCAAACACTGCAGAATACACGCAGATTTAACTCTCTTTTCTACACACAAAGCCATTAACTTACATTTGGCATGCTGGTCACAAAGTGCTGCTGCCCTCATGTCACACAGTCGGATGGTGCCTTTGCTGCTACTATAAACAAACATATGACACTGGGTTGGATGGAATTCTGCTGCAGTTATTACTTCTGTCAGCTCCTCCATATTTGTCGGTTTAATGTCTACGATATCTGAAGGACGTTGGTCAAGGAAGGTTCGGGCACTTGGTACATTCAAAGAACATCACACTAAGGCTGCACATGGAAGGCAATTCATGTCATCTCACATAAAAAAATATAATTACCCTGTAAGGCAAAGCATGACAGCCTTCAATTAAAATTATGACCAAGCACTGCTGAGCGAAACACTTGGACTGTAAGGGTATTTTAAAGTGAAAGCCTGATGCACATAGCAAAAAGAAATATGTATGCTAAGTTGTGCACCAAAATATACTTTGAATATGCTTATTAGGTGTGTGGCTCTTCATGGTTGATCATGGTTGCCCTTCATACCCCAATGGCTACAACTACTGGCATCCTTCACTGCAGCAGTGCTACTGTGCAACTTATCACTAAGTGCAGCCCCTGCAGCAAACATGGCAAGTGGCTTTGTGTCACAGTCATGCAAAACTCCCAAACATGTACACATCCACATGAACATTACTGGTGGTGGTGTACCCAGAACACAAGGTTTTCCCGGGATTTACACCCCTCCCTCACAAGCTTGTAGCACTCTGCAACAAGGATACTGAAACTTTGGTCGGTTATTTCCAGATGCCAGAGGTTTATGCGAAGGTCATCTGCGGAGAGGTACGTTTCCTGGTCGCTGTTGACCGAGATGGAGTTGATGTGGTAGGTATGTGCATTGGCGAAAATTCGCCGTGGTGTGGCCTCAACCAAAAGATCCATGGGCTGTATCGTAGGCACTCGCAGGGCTGTCATGCCGCCCACTTCTGTTCGCGAGCTATAGCCATCTATGCGCTTGTCCCGCTCGGACACTTTCCACAACTTGATCGTCTTGTCATTAGTTGAAAGCAGAAAATGGGCTTGGTTCTTTCGGCGCAGCCACCTAATTTTGTTGATCTTCTCCTCAATCTCAAGACTCTTGAGGTAGTCGAACTCAGGCTCGTGGCTTTGAAATGTACTATACACATTGTATTCCCCTCTCCTAGGCTGGCTCTGCCGAGACTGAAAAAAAAAAAAAAGAGAGAGAGACAGTCATGCGTCCCTCCGCTGCACATGTAAGCACAACCATGTAACACCATGTAAGCACAACAAAGTTACAAAATCAATAGGCGCTGGTTTCAAAGGTTGCTCTCACTATTCAGAGTATTCCTGCTATTGGTCAGAAACTGTTTGAACCTCATTGTTTCACGGCCATTGCAGACCATACCAACAGCTGATACTATAAGCTCTTTCAAATGTAGTACTAAATTATAGAAGTGGGCCAAGTATTGTTGCTATTGGTAAGAAACTGTGTTTGAACCTCACTGTTTCACAGCTGTAGTATCAGCTGTTAGTATCAGCTGTTAGAACAGCTGTTAGTATCAGCTGTTAGTATATAGTATCAGCTGTTGACAGCTGATACTATAGGCCCTTTCAAATGTGGTACAGAATTCCTCCCCAAATGGTCCGAATGTAATGTCTGCTCTTGTTATGTAGTGCTAAACCTACTGTTACGACTACACAGTGAATGCCTAAGTGAATGAAAAACACAAAAGTTGGCAGCTTATTCAATGACATTGCATTTGTTTCTCTTGTGTGGAATGCAAATTGTCATTACAAAACCTATTCAATTAAATCAGCTGCCTGTGACATAACACACAATACGTTCCCGTACAGTCTAATCCAGGGCTTCAAAGCATGTGACCAGAGTGGATTTTTTTATGACTTGCAGAGCTGCAATTGGAGCATGGCCATACAATGAAGTAATGTCAATTTTGTCACCAAAATATGATATGAACCATTGATAGTTTCAGGAACATTACAGCAAAAAGGGTGTGCAAGTGTAGGATCACTTGTTGGCAGCAGATAAAAGCACATTATCACCAAACATAGTCGTGAAGTTACCAATGTCAAGATCACACTATTGGTGCAGCATCCATATTTTCCCAATGTTTTAACTGAATGACACTGTACAGACTGCAAATGCTGTCTATTTGAAACACTGGAATGGGCTGCACTATGGTGAACATCACAAAAAAGATGCAACATTTCTCACAAAAGTGTAGCTCATGTGGCTTCCAGAGCAGCTGCTTTTGGCACTTGCTGGCTTTGAGATGCGCAGCCCTGGTCTAATCTATGGTGAAATTGGTTTTCCACCACTTGGTCATAGCACGAATGCTAGATTCTAATTTGGCAAATAAATTATTACTTAGGCATTATGCACGGCTGTTCAAGAGAATGAGCCAACGCAACTGTGTGTCTCACCCTACTTTGGTGCCTAGTCCCTCTAGCGCTACTGTATACCATGTCAGGCGCCAATATTTGTCTAGATTAGGTGCATTGCAAAAACAAATTATAATGTCAAACAGTGGCAAAGATTGATGAACAAAAGTCCTTTTAATGGCCGTTTTTCTAAAAAAAGAAGAGAAAGCAGAAAAGGAAGCATAATAAATGCCCATGTACAAGAGTACCATATCACAGAAGGTAAATGCAAGCCAGCTGGTCTGGCAAAAGCCAATCTGATCCTTACCTTTATCTGATAGGGCATGCTCGATAAAAACTTAACATCCAACATGACCTTCAGTATATCAGGGTGTCTACCAAGTTGACATTTCTAAATTCCCCGAGTTTTCCAGGTTTTCCCTGAGTGCCTTTGCGAAATTCCCTTAGTGATGCAGAACTATGTGTTATGTCAAGACAGGCTAAAACCATATTGCCCGATGCTGTCACTTTCTAATAAGCATATGAAACAAATTTTAAAAAACAATTTAATCCAATCTGAATACTAAAGAGGAGTGTTCTGTTATTTAAAAAGAGAATAGAAGGGAGGGGTTATTGAAATGCACAGCAAATAAAATATATTCGAAAGAAATTGCAAATAGAGTCGGACATTCTCAAATACGAATGAAAAGGAGATGCATACAGAAGCAAATATTTTCGAATATGAGCTATTTCTATCAAATGATAGCAAGCTCGATGGTATGAGGTCCTAACTTTGTCAGAAGTGAGATTCTCTCTCAATCGCTGGTGTGCCGACTTCAACTCTCCCGACATACTCTCAGCCCGCGCACAACACCTCAGTAATGCGTTTCGTTGCTTTAAAGAGTTTATCTTGGTCTGGATCAGGAACACCTGCGTCTTGGCGTCAGACAACATTGTTTTTTGAGCTGAAGCTCCTTGAAGGAAGCGGCGACACACTCCCTTTCCCATTCATTCATCAATGCATAGGTCCTTTCTGTTCTTATCCTCCTCCTTCCGCCATTCGTTCACCCCACGGACCATTTGAAGCATCTTCTTGGTCAGTTGCACAGTCTACATCCGATTTTTTGAACTCCCTAGGGGCCGCGATAACGTCAGAAAAATCGGCCAGTTTGAAAAAATAAATGCATGTCATTTGCTGCCCTTAAGGGCTTAAACCGCTACAGGCACATTCGAAAACGCTCTGAAGGCCTGTCGGTACACGTATTAGGCATATCGGTGCTCGTACTGTGACAGGAAATAGCGGGTGCACGTGTATATAATTAAGGAATACATACTGTGTCCCGTAGCAATAGCCCCTCCCCATGTTTGTTATGCTTCACTGCAACACACATGCATATGCTACACCAAGTGACATTTCTGTACGAAGGCGAAGCTGACTTTCGGGAACCGGCATTATGCAACACACTGTGCTTTCCAAGCTTCTAAGCCAATCGCGACGACCAAAAAGGCGGAGTCCATGCCATTGCTGACAGCAACGAATTCTTTCAATAAAAAACACGGCATACAACGGCAAGAAGCTTCATAGCGAACGTCAAAGCAGCTAGGCCTAGCGTTGCCGCAGTGGTGGCTATGGCTGCCAGCGGATCTGCGTGCGAGAGCGCCGGTTCGAGGCAGCGAGCAAGGTAATCAATATGGCAGCGGTGGTGGCTTTCATTAATGCCGTTGTGGACCTGCGGTCACGGCAAAACGTCCGGAAAATTGGACGGCGAAGGTTTGAAATTTCAGACCTTCTGATACATTGACTCTATGGGGTGCATGGCGGTGCCGCGAAGCCGTCCAAATTATGGGGAAACAAGGAAGTCTGTCATCGACTGTACACTGGCAACTCCTCCAGAAGACAACAGGGCGTCAAAGGCAATTCATTACGATTCCTGTCTGTTACTCGAGCTAGCATTACCGCGACTTACGACCCTTTCAATAAAATCACAGCTAATTTTCCCTGATAGAGGCCCAAATTCCCTGAGTTTTCCCTGACCTTTTCCAAGCAACTCAATACCCCTGAGAATTCCCGGTTTTCCCAGTTGGTAGACACTCTGGTATATGTGCACCACACCTGTTTGCAGAGTAATGTTTCACTCCCAGCTAGTTCAAGTACAAGCTGTGAAGCCAAGTGCATAATATTCACCCTTCCCAAATAGCATGCGTGCCTCAGAATAATGTTCATTTGGCGAATGTTTTTTTTTTGCAAGAAAAAAAAAAAAAGCTGACTCGCATAACAAAGCGAGTGTGCTACCCTAAAAAAACTACACTGAAAGCTTGTGCAAATTTGAGAATTTACTTTCACTACGATGTTCTGATCAACAGAGCTTGTATACTATTACACTATACATGAAATTGAATGTATTGTTAGTTTTACACGTTCTTATTGGTTCTACAAGCTCTGTTAGCCATGACTTTAATGGTATCATACTGTCTAGTGGTTTCATAAACACAATTAGCATACCCACGAGTGGCACTTGAATGCAAGTCAGTCCTAGATCTTTTTATTACAAATTCGTCAGATGAATATTAAGTGTTTTGTCATGTTCAGGGTGTCTACACCACGCTGACACCATGTTGCCCGATGCTCACTCTCTAGCAAGCATGTTCAAACAAAAAAATGACTTAATCCAGTTTGAATAGCAAGTAGTGTTGCTATGTGCAGTTTGAATAGCAAGTAGTAGCACTTTGTGTTGTTAGTGATCTTTTTTTTTGTTTATGTAGTTCAAACAACGCAGTCATTTATGATAAAGGCTTGCTTTTCCCTGAGGTTTCCCAGTCAGAATTATACACAGCGGTTGACACCGCAATATAAAGAAATGAATTAATTGTAACTATCCAACCTCTAAATCAATTAATCAGCTCATTAAAACTAAGTGTGCTGTTAATTGCATTACTCATATTACCTAAATAATGGAGTAATTAGGCAAATAATCATTTTGTTATTGATTATTTTTTGCTATCTCTAAAGGAGTGTTGATCCTCAGAGTTTTAGAAATTAAGTAGCCAGTCTCTTTACAGAATGTCCATGTATTGTTTGAGGGATATCTGCGTGGAAAGTAGTACCGTATTTACCCGCATAATTTGCGCACCCCTAATATTTAACCAGCTTTACAAAAAAAATTTTACTGGCATATTTTGCGCTCCCCGTCCTGCCCGAGCCAGCTCGCCAGCACGCACGGAGGGACTTTGGACGGCCGCGCCCCTCGCCGCACAGGCGAGCACAGTCATACAGAAGACGGGCTTGCGAGTGTGAAGTCCCCTCTTACAAAAACTTCGTTCTTTTCTCCGGAAGCCCCCGAACTGCGGTGGACCGCACCCAAACACGCAAACCTGTTCACAGGTTGTCGAAGTGCTCGAGCGTTTGCCTCCTATCGCCCCTTCTCTCCCGCCATGAGAATGCATGCACACGACACGGCAAGGACTATTTTCTGCATCGGACATGCGTGAAGGCCAGTCACGCCAACTTTTACCCTCGTTCGCCGCGTCCGCGCTGCAGCATATCTTTGGTTGACTTCGGAAGTTTAGGTTTCACCATCAGCCAGTCACGTTTTCGCTGTTTACTTGAGATGGGCTACAATAACTATACGGTGAAATTCAAGCTCACCGTTATAGAGTTTGCCGAGGTAAATGGGAACCGTGCCACCGCTAAGCACTTCAGCGTGAATGCGAGTCACGTTTGGTACTGGAGAAAGGAGATTTGCTTGTAAATACAAGACCTGGAAGGAGAACACTCCAAAGACCGAAGCAAGGAAAGTTTCCTGCCATTGAAGACCTTTTCAAATATGTGCGAGAGCTTAGGTCCTCTGGTATCGCTGTGTCGTGTGAGATGCTGAAGTTCGAGGCAAGAAAGATAGTGCAGGAGAAAAGGATCCCTGCTGCGATGTTCAAGGCAAGCAGAGGTTGAGTGACGCACTTCAAGAGATGCCATCAGCTGTCTCTCAGACAAACAACGACCCTCTGCCAGCGGTTGCCACATGATTACGAGGAGAAGGTTGTTCTGTTTCACCATTTTGCGATTCGGCTGCGCAAAGCTGGAAACTTCAACATGTCCCAGATTGGGAACGCAGGCAAAACACCGTTGACCTTTGATATTCCACCTAATGCAACAGTGAGCGAGAAAGGCGTCTCGTCCGTTCCTATAAAGACAACCGGCTGTGAAAAGCAACGCTGCACGGTTATGCTTGCCAAGACAGCTGAAGATCACAAATGGATTCCCAGTCGGACCTCTCCATCAGTGATTCCGACTAGACCGTGCATGACCGGATCTGGCTGGTTAAAGTATGTGCTAATTATGTTAAATAAACAAGTACCCTTTGTTTGCGCAACAATTTGTTTTCTTTTTAATGTATATACCTCACGTGTGACTACACATTGCACGTTACTTCGGATGTGTTCGCGAAATCTCCGCACCCCTTTTCGGAGCTGTAAAACCCCGAAATGCGCAAACTATGCGAGTAAATACCGTAGGTTTTCTTTCATTGATAATTTTGTTTCATGTGTGAGAAATGATTGTACGAATTGCATGCGCATTTCCACAGCTGTTTATTTTCCACAGCCAAACGATGTATAAGCAACAATTCTGGCTTAACACTTGATTTCATACTGTCAAAATTGAAGTAGAGTTGACCTGCTTTCCTTTTCAATATGTTTAGAGTTTCTCAGACCTCCTTGACAAAATACTCCACCTCGGAGCATGTGAGGACCTTGAATAAAACACAAAGCTACAAACATTCACAAGCATGTCAAGGGGGAACCACGATGCCTTCCATAAAGCCCATGCTTAAGTAGCGCTACCTGGCGACCTCTACAAAAGAAGCCTCAGTCACGGGCCCTACCTGAACAACACTACCCCCTTTTAGTACACTGTAATGCAGGCAGTGTGCCAACCGACATGTGCTGCATGTTGTTGCGCATGTTACGCAAGGTTGTGCTTGTAGCAGTGGCGCTGTCATTGCTAACTACTGAATGCGTCTAGCGAACCGTAGCTCTACCCACAGGCCGTCTGGAGTGCACGTCTGGTCAGACGCCCGACAGGCATTCCAGACTGGCCGTGTTCCAGCGTGCTTGCTCACTGCTGCTGAATGAAACTAATTTTGCTACAAAAAACACATTTGATAACGAATAAGCAAATTATAATGCTGCAGTAGGCCTTTCATGCATTACGCTTTCTCTTGTACGCTTTAAGCTTTCCTCATTTTCATTTTGCACTTCCTGGACGCACAATTAGTGTTTTTGTCAGTTTCAGAATAAACAAGCAGCGCTTTCCGCTTCATGTGAGCTTTCTGAAACACGCACGCACGCACGCACGCACACACACACACACACACACACACACACACACACACACACACACACACACACACACACACACACACACACACACACACACACACACACACACACACACACACACACACACAGGGTGTTTCAGTTCACTTTGGCCAGTTTAGTGGCAGCATGACCTGCTAGATGCTATGTTCGTTTGTACGCGGACAGTTTGGCAGCACTGAAATCACTGTGCGCAAGCGGGTATGTCACGTGGTATATTTTTGTATTTCACGGGCATCCGCAGTAAGCCGAAAAGGACTAATACTTAATAGAGAGAAACTTGGAAACTGTCTAATCGAACGTTTTGCAAAGCGCTGTACAACTTGTGAATTTTTTGCCTAACTTCATTGTTTCAGAAGTTGGTTAATTAATCTTGACTAACTAATTAAACAAAATACAAAAAATTGCACGACACACTACATACAAAAGTGAGCAAGATGCATTGGGTTGCATCGTCTTCGAGTGCATCAGCATATTTTTAAACTCTAGCTAAAGTTAGCTGAAACACCCTGCATAAATAAAGAAAACAGTGTCGTACCATGCGCCACGGTTGAAACTTTTCCGCAAGGGGTCCTTCGGCGCAAAGTAAAGGGGTTTACCTCAAAGTACTTTAGTTTGCCTGTGTGCCAGGGGTATAACCCCAATCCCAAACTGTACTCTTCATGGGAGGTTGTACCAACATTGCCAATGACGAGCCACATTCGTTCAGCCCGATGTTCTGCTCCTCCCACGGCCTAAGTGAGTTAAGGGTGACGGCATTGATGGAATGCTGCCTTCTTAAGAGCAGACTCATTTATTTTTATTTTTTTTAATTCTCACCAG
Organism: Dermacentor albipictus; assembly: GCF_038994185.2. Classification (NCBI taxonomy): domain Eukaryota; kingdom Metazoa; phylum Arthropoda; class Arachnida; order Ixodida; family Ixodidae; genus Dermacentor; species Dermacentor albipictus. The sequence continues at coordinate 244,513,402 of NC_091821.1, read as the reverse complement.
AACTCAATCAAGTATTATATTTTCAGAATCGGACATAGAAAAATTGACTATGTAAAAAGTTTCTTAAATTTGGTACGCTTTTCTGGAATTAAACTGGAGGTTAGAGGAAGAAATTTCACTTTGACTAAATTGGTTATAAATGAGTAGTACTTCCATCAGCGTCAAATGAAACGTGAACAGGGAAACGCGTGGCCCAAGCAAAAAAAAAAAAAAATTATGGGGTTTTACGTGCCAAAACCGCTTTCCGATTATGAGGCACGCCGTAGTGGAGGACTCCGGAAATTTCGACCACCAGGGGTTCTTTAACGTGCACCTAAATCTAAGTACACGGGTGTTTTCGCATTTCACCCCCATCGAAATGCGCCCGCCGTGGCCGGGATTTGATCCCGCGACCTCGTGCTCAGCAGCGTAACGCCATAGCCACTGAGCAACCACGGCGGGTCCTTGTAGCTTGGTCCAAGAGCCTAAGTTAGAGACTTGGAAATTAGAAATGGTTAGATTGTTCGTACTTATCTGATTTTTCTGAGTGAATGACATGGAATCGTGGAAAGTTGGGTGTTTGATGTCCAAAGAACTGGAATACATCTTCGGTGTGCCTTCTTTTCTGAGCGCGATCAGGGAGTGGGGGGAAGGAACCAGCCATAAACAAATATGTAGTTTTCGGCATTAACACCAGCCACCCACCATGGAGCGCTAACAATGGAAGCTCCAGGGACTGTAAAAACAGGTCTTGCAAATGCCAGCTGTACGTTATCACTATAACCAAATATGAAATAACCTAGGTTATTGGAGCGAGACGCACGAGACACCATGGAGCGAGACGCACGCACGGATGACGGGATTAGGCGTGCTGCCACCAACGACAGTTGCAGGGCGCTCACGCAAGTCTTCTATAGTCTCCGCAAAGCAGTCGGCGTCTGCTAAGCCGTCCTTCCCAATCCTCGCCGTTCAATGACAAGGCCATAATAACTGGAGCTGGGATTAAGCGGGCTGGCAGAAGCGGCCCCGAGACGCCAGCCGCTGACATAATCCAGCGGCCGGACTAGGGGGCGCTGTCCAGTCATCACCACTGACAGGCACGCACCTCAAGTTTTGACGCACTGCGTGATCCCCCTATCATGAAATATTTTCCCTTGTGTTTGAAATGAAGAAAATAAATGAAAGAAAAAGGAAGCTAAAATATTGCAGTTTACGTCGACTATTGTTGCACAGTTCGCTGAAACCACAAGTGCTATCGGTCCTAAATGAAACACGAACAGCAGTGCGCGTGGTGCAGTTCGCACCATCGTCATTAAGATAGATTGGCTCATGCAGTTTGCCGCATGCGTGCCACATTCATTCTTCCTATCAGCAAACTTGCGCAGCGCAGAATCACCGACAGCCGTGATGGTGGCCGACATGGGCGTGCCAAGCATGTTTGGCAGTCTGACAATACAGAAGCAAAAATATCCGACTATAGGGGGTCACGCAGCGCAGTCAAACCGAATGAGTGCGCCTGTCAACAATGATGACTGGATGGCGCACACTACACCTTCACTTATGCTTGGGCCACGCGCTCTGTGGTTCACACTTCATTTGACGCTGATGGTACATACTATTCAAGCAATCCTGGCAAAACAGCCAGAGTAACTAATTTTCTTACTATCAGCCTTTAATTTGCACCTAAGCTGAAAGCGCCTGCACATGGTGGTTAGCGGATAGATTATATTGCAGTAAATGAGCAGGTATGTTTTGAAGAAAAAAGGAAGGGGGTAGCATTTCTCACTATTCTTTGAATTCTATACTTCTACACACATTTCTTGTGCTGCCAGCTTCACGAAAGCAAAATTGCTTTTCCAGCACCTTTTTTTTTTTTTTGAGGACTGAACAAACTGAATCGACACATCAGCAGTGTCAACATTCCCACTTTAGTTGGCAACACGCCAGCACCATGGCTTCCTCTATGAAAGTGATGTGACATGAATGCAACTTGATCAAAGGATGCTCAAAACAATTCTAGCCATACTGGTAGGGCCTGATGGATTAATAATATTTGGGGTTTTACGTGCCAAAACCACTTTCTGATTATGAGGCACGCCGTAGTGGAGGACTCCGGAAATTTTGACCACCTGGGGTTCTTTAACGTGCACCTAAATCAGGGCCTGATGGATTAAGTATTTGTGTATCTCCAGCGACAGTTGCAAGTTGTCAGCCAAAAATTAGTCCAGTATGATGAAACAACTTAAAGCAAAGGACAAGCCAACAAATAACTGAAGCAATCAATTCAATGAAATGAACTTTATTTTTTAAGAAGCATCAAAACTACCAACCTTCCAAGTTTTCCTTGAAGAGGGCCCTAGGCAAAGCTACTGCATGCAGAACAAGGAAAATGCTGGCTGAACAGATGCATATATCATCGTCCACAAAGCTGATCGCAGAAGCTGCTACTCGAGCATCTATAGCCAACAATAAGGAAATATACAACTGGATAGCTTGCACAACTTTGCAGCAGACGATTACAATTTCTTTGCACCACATGCTGTGACAATACATGCACAACCATGCCAAATATAGAAAGCACAAAGCAGCAAGAAGGCTTGCTACCGTAGCAAGCAACTATGAACCACCCAAGACAACAGGAAGAACAAGAATGATGTTATCAACCTATCCCGTTCTGCAGCAGTGCAGGTTAATATCCCTCGAGTTGTAAATGCTTTGCAGGTCTGTAATTGTTCTCAAGTGAAATTCGGCCAGTTAATGTCCTTCGAGTTGTAAATGCTTTGCAGGTCTGCAATTGTTCTCAAGTGAAATTCAGCCATAGAACTGAAGGTGCATCGGGACAATATCGGGCACTTAACAGTATTGGAATATTTTTTTTTATTTACGACCTCCCTGGGACTGCTCTAGTGCATAAAAATATTTGTGAGGGAACACAGCAAAATAACATTGCAATGAAGCTATTCTGCGAGCATCATGGCTCAACAAATATTTCCAACCAGAATGCTGTATCAAAATTGAGTACTTCAGGCTTAGCAGAGGCAAGAGATAAATTCAATGGGAAATAAGATACTGAAAATAGATTAAGACATTGAGCATGCAAAAATCTGCGCTTGGATGTTTCCACAAAACTGACAAACAGGCTTTAAAACAAGGGTCGGGCAAAGGGAGGTACAAGTACTTGCAAGGAATGTTACCAATGCGCAACCAAAAGTTCATAGCAATACAAATTGGAGCCAGCGTAATATAATGATTCCTTTCACCAAATTCTTTATTATTACTCACCACCCACAACTAGCTGATTGCGGTGCTAATTAACATTGAGCAATGCTTAGGCCATTGATGAAGAGCAAAACATAAGAATTGGAATGAATTGCACATTATCTTTACCATGATTAAGTAGCATTATTCCAGGGCTGTTGGGAAAAAAATATGCTGAAGGATTAGTTAAGGCCAATAAAAACGATGCTAATCCAAACATCTACTATAATGGATGAGATAGTCTTCAAAGAAGTGCAGACAGAATAGAATGCAGGTGTGCTGACTAGGGTAATATCAGTTCAACAAAAGTCCGAAGTGTGACAAAAGTGAGGCAATCTTCATGCATAAGCCCCAAGTGCTCTGAAGTCTACAGGCCATGGTACAGACATGTGGTACAGAATAAGTCACTGTGCTACCCTCTCAATATGTGACAAACTGTTAAAGGCATCCTCAGTAGTGAGTGCAAGTTAGCACATGACAAAACATGCGAGTGTTGTCACATATGAAAAGCCCGTCAGTAATTTTATGAACAGGTGACTAAATGCAATTTTACAAGATTCAATTATATATATGGAAGGTGAATATGTGAATAATGCTGTGCATTATGATGGGTTTCTTTGCAGAAATATGGCAAAAAATCTGGCCACGCACTGACCAGTGCCTTTCTTTAGCACGAAGTTTTCGTCAAAAGTTCCAAAAGCACAGCACATGACAAGATCTGCTGTGGTCCAAACAGGACAGAGGTTCACAGGAAGATGGAGGTTTGAAGTGATAAGCAGTGGTTGAATAAAAAGTCGCTGAAGCCAACGCTTCTACAGGGACTCGTCTTCATGATGCAATTGCTGCCCTGATGAAGACTCCTTGTAGAAACCTTGCTCCCGGACAATTTTTTTCAGCCACTGCTCATTACTTCAGACCTACAGTCGGGCACTTGCTGAAGCGTCTGTAAAGCATTGTTCGAAGACCTCTGGTATTGAGGGGAATAACATTCCCTTCAGAGCTTTGGAGTGCCAAGCACACATACAGGAGCACATTGATCTTATGTCGCACAAGATAGCTCAGATGAAGTTTCCCCATAACATTTAGCTTCAACCAGTTGCATTATAATAAAATGTTATGCATGCAGACAGAAACTGTTACAGACACTGCAGCTCCTAATGCCACGATGCTAGACATGCAATATGTGATAGGCAGGTCAAAACCCCGTGTTGCCCTTCTTGAAGCATGCTATATAGTGTGTCAAATATATGATACATTTAACATGCTTGTTTACAACTTAAGCTTAGGTGGTGCAGCAGGGAACTCTCCTGAATTAAAAAAGCACGTGAAGTGCAAAGGCAAGCCCTCAAAGGTGTTACGAACCCAAACAAGCGTGGTTAACCTATGCGGCTGCCAGCAGAACGTCGAGCACCGAGGTACCGACGGTAACGCCAGCACTCGCCGTGCGTTGGGAATGCCCAAGGTGTGGCGTCCCATGGAGCAGGGCTCGCGGCGGCCGGGCGAGGCCTGCTCCACGGTGTGTGGCCAACCGGCGCGCGCCAGGAAGGCGTGCCCGCACTCACCGCGGGGTCTCGCTGAAAGATGACAACCCGGCCACCCTTATCGCCTGTCGCCAGCAGGTCGCCGTCATGGTTGAACTCCACGCACGAAATTATGTCCGCTGCACGGAAAGGCCAGAGAGCAACGGGTTGTTTACACTCTACGGCTGCTCATCGTGGGAAAAGCGCGCGCGCGGCTCACATCAGGAATCGCCGCCACACACATACAGAGCGCACATCACAACAATCATGCAAGCTGAAAGGCATATAGATTAGTAGGTCTCCTTCGGCGAAAATGCAGCGCCCACGGAGGTTTCGCCACTGCGCCGGTACTTTGAAAGCGTCCGCGACAACAACAAAAATTTGGTTGCGCGGCCAAGGTCACTTTTGGCGTATCCGCGGCTCCTCATAATAAGGTCTGTCACCGCGCCCAGTGACCGGCGACGGTTGTGAGGTCTCTCCGATACGCTGATCTAATGCCTCCCTCCGCGCTATCATAGCAATGACATCGAACTAGGAACGCACTCGGCGGCGGGCACTTTCAGGACATGCAGTAGTGTGCAGAATGCAGTATAAAGCAGTGTAACCATCAAGCCTGTCACTTTAACGGCTTAAAGACCAATAGTACAAGCCATCACGAATAGAGATAAAGCACAACGGCAAGTTTTCCAATGAACTTCCCAAAATTTGACCGCTGCTTAGGCCTTGCATAACGGTCGCAGTTCACTCACCTTCAGTTACATCGTCATCTAGCGTCCCCTTCACTTGAGAAAAACACCACTGGATCTCTCCATTACCTGAAACCACGCAACAAATATCCACAATGAAATTCTTGATGACTTTTGTCGCTGGCCGGCGTCAAAACGATTGCCATTATCGATGTTGCACAGTAGAGCGGAGTTTTCAAATGAGAAACACGCATTTACCTGCCATTACAACCGCAATAAATAACGCAAAAAGTTCTTTGTACTTCTTGAAAAATTAACTAAGAGTGTCAGACGCCTCTAGACATGTAAATTTCATTCGATGGCCTTAGATTTACAAACCAATAGTAGAAAACGATTTCAAGATGGCGCACTGTCCGACAGAAGCGCCAAAATGACGTCAGAACGCAAGGCACGTAGGGAAGAGTGCTTTTTTTTTTTGGAATTTCCAACGCGCGTAGTTCAGGCTGGCGTTGCTGGAGTGCTAAAAGGCCGACAGCTTACAAAATCGACCCGCCTAGGAAAACAAAATTTGAGGTTATAGCAAACAAAACACCAGTGATGCACCTGCTCCAATGCGCGAAATAAAATGTCCACAAGCTTCGAATTGATATCGATTAGATGAGTGACAAATTTATTTTTTAAGTGATGCAGAGCAGAAGACTCGCGGGGATTAAGCGATTGTGAAAATAAAACCAACACAGTAAATAAACAGCTTTTCACCGTCAGCAATGCCTAATGATCGATTGTATTGGTACGCCACACTAAATTGTGTGCGGTGCGTAGGCGATCGCTTCAAACAACGGTAACCCACTGCACAAAATACACTCCCTTGAGTTCTCACTTGACGAAATATCCTTCTTCGAATCGCTGCGTAGTGGCTCTGAACTCAGAGCGGCCGAGACTTTTTTCACAGGCTGTGTCGTCTTACGTTCTGGTGCGAAGCGATAGACATGATACATGATCTCGGGAAGCGCGAGGAGAGGCGCGCGCCTCGTATGCTACGATGGGTAGCTACGTGATCAGAACGTCAAGTGAAGACGACGTATCAAAGTTATTCCATTTTAATTTCATTTTTGCATATCTAGTTCCTTTACTTTCGTTTTTAAAGATTGCAACGCATTTCTTCAATTTCACTCACGCTCGTTATGCTTGGTTGTCGGGATGAAATACACAAATTGCGAAGACACGTTGCGTGCGCGTGCGTTTGCAACAGTGTGTTACGTCAAAGCCCGCATTCGTCGCAGCCTTATCGGTGGCCGGTTGTGCACATATGACGGCGGACAAAAGAGGTATTTTTACGCGGCCTACGTGACGAGCGAGCGATGATAAGATGCACGCCTCCCGAACAGCTGAGCGACGGCACTGAACAGCTGACGATCTCAGCAGCAGCAGACGCCAGCGAGATACGAGCATGTGGGAAATGTGTTCGCGGCTGGATCGGTGGCAGCTCTCGCTGCTGACCAGTGCGAAACACACGGACTCGTGGTGATCAAGGGATGTTTGTCGGCCGGCCTAAACTTTAGACAGGGGGAGGGGCAGCGTGTTGTGCCGGCGCAAAGGGTGTCGCCGGCGTCAAGGCCGCCGCCACCTAGCGTGGAGTGCAAAAAAATGCACTTGTTAGATCACGTGACAGGGCCGCCATCGCTCATGTCGTGTGGGTGACTGCTTGCAACCGTGCGCTACTTATTTGTGCGGCCCCCATAGAGAGTACCACCGAAGCCGCCAGCTGCCGGCCCGATCCGTCCGAGCACCATGAATATGCCGTGGAAGATCAAGGAGCTGGTGGATAAAGCGTAAGTAGGTCGTCGGCAGGCCGCCGATTCCAGCTGTCGGGTAGGCCTAGGCTGGCGCCGCCGGATAGTTTTTCCCTGTCGACTGATGACGGGCCCCTCTTTGCGCAGCACCAACATGGTGATGAATTACACCGAAATGGAGGCCAAGGTGCGCGAGGCGACCAACGACGTGGCCTGGGGTCCACCGGGCCAGCTGATGCAGGAGATCGCGCAGGCCACTTTCTCGTACGACCACTTTCCCGAGGTGATGGGCATGCTGTGGAAGCGCATCCTGCAGGACAACAAGCGCTGTTACCGGCGGCCCTACAAGGGCCTGCTTCTGCTCGACTACCTAGTGCGAAACGGCTCCGAAAGGGTCGTCACCTCAGCGCGGGAGCACATTTACGACCTGCGCAGTCTAGAGAACTATTCATTCATTGACGAGATCGGAAAGGATCAAGGCGTCAATGTGCGCCAGAAAGTGAAAGACCTCATCGACTTTATTCAGGACGACGAGAGGCTACGCGAGGAGCGCAAGAAGGCGAAGAAGGCCAAGGACAAATACATCGGATTGTCTGGCGAGTCGCTGGGCTTCCGGTACAGCGACCGGAACAAGTTCGACGACATGGACCACGGGTCGCGTCTGGGTCGTCGGCACAGCTTCGAGGACTCGCCCGAGAACAGCAACGACGAGGAACGCGACGAGCGGCCAGGCGGGGGCGTGACGTACCGCGACGAGCCTCGGACGCCTAGTTGGAAGCCGCAAGCCAAGAAGCTGGACATGGGCGCCGCCGCGAACTACGGCCGGGAGGCCTCGCCGCCCTCTAGCCCGGCCGCCACCGCGGCGGCGCCGAGCCTGCCAGCAGCCGACTTGCTGGGTGACATCGCCAGCACACCGACCACGACGCCGACCGCGAACGGAGACTTTGCCGACTTCAGCCAATTCCAAAGTGCTACGGCACCGCCGCCCAGGTAGGCTAACCGCACCGCCGCTGGCGGCCGGCATCACAGATTGTCTTCTCTTACAGCGCCCAAGACGAATTCTCGGACTTCGCGTCCTTCACATCGTCGAGCAGCATTCCAAGCGGCCTGATAGACCTGCCTGTGCAGGCGACCAGTGTCCAACCCAGTTTGCATACCAGTCCCGCCATGCCACCAGCCCTGCCGGCAACCAGTGTGCCACCAACTCTGCATACGAGTCCCATCTCGCAGCCTGTTCTGCAAGCGAGCCCACTGGCGGGACTGCAACCAGTGATACCTGCTAGTCCATTGGCAGGCATGCCGCAGACCAGTCCCCTGTCCCCACTGCAACCACAGCTGCAAACAAGTCCCCTCACTGGTCTGCAGTCACCAGCCGGTGGCATGGTGGGCCTCCCCATGGGCTTTCCCATGGCAGCACAGCCAGCTGGCTTTCACATGGGCTACACACTTGCACCCCAGGCTGGCCTTGCCCAACCTGTTGCATTCCAAGGGCTACCAGGTCTTGTGCGGCAGCCAAGCCCTGGCTGCGCACCACTGACACCAAGCCCTGCTGGAGCACCACCCTCCATATTTGGGGGAACAGTAGGTGGTCAAACACCACAAGAAAAGTGTGGGAAAACGTGGGTGGACTCCGGTAGCATTAACATCAGTGTGGACAACCTGAGCTTGACCAGCAAGTATGCAAAACCGGCGGCACCTTCTATGAACCAGCTGGCAGCAGGTAGTTCATTGGGACGACTGCAGTGAGGCCTCCGTGGCAGGAATCTTGAGCAGGGTGGGGCTCCAGCCCCCGGGGGAGCTCGTGCTGGTCACATATCATGTGTGGGGGGCCTCTGCCCCTGGACCGGTGCTTGTCTTCCATTGTTTTCCCCCCTCCCGTAACCCAGGACAGGCAGAGAAAATTGCGCTCAAGTGACACTGTGGTCACCCCCGGGCTGAATAAAGCAATAGAACAAAGCAGCTCCAGGGCCAGCCTGCCTCCCCTTGATGGCCGTATATTTTTTAATAAAAGCCTGGCCACTTGTTGATTTGTGTTTGTGGCACTAGTGACTCTTGGGTGGCTGCTGTTGCTGAGTCTTCTGCTGAGCCTGCAGGCGCTCCAATTTCTCCAGGCTAATGCTCTGTAGTGGCATCAGCTTGGGCTTGCACAGAACTGGCTGCGCACTGGTTTCGCGGAACAGCAGCCCTCTGCTGGGCACCACTTCATGAACCGCTGCTCCTGCATAATTGGAGCCAAGGCGGGGGTAGTAGGCTTTATAGCTGCTTATCTATGTTGGAGTTTACAGCTGCTTATCTTATGTGTATTGGTAGCGGCTATCTCCTTTTTCATTTCACCACTGATGTCCACTGGTGCTGTAGGAGTCACTCAATACTAGATTGCAGTATGTAGTGGCTTCTAAAGCTGCATGCTGCTTTGGAAACTTCTCTTGCTTGCCATGATATTTCATGTTTTTACAGAAATCTGTTCCAAGCAACGTTAATGTTATTTGCTCAGCTTTTGCATACAGTATTGCATTTGAGACTACTGAACATAAGATTTTTTTGAATGCATATATAGCATGCGAAGACATATTTGGGGCTTGCATATGCAGCTATCTATTACCCAAGGTGTGTTATGAAAAGAATCCTTGGGGCATATGGTAATGCTGCATACACTTAGTTGAACTGAAATGCCTTCATTTACAGCATTGGTTTGAGATGAACCCCATTAACCGACTCGTACACAAGAACTGATGCAATCTAAATACAAGCAATTGGGATGTCCGAACTTTTTTTCTGAATAGCTTACAACAAAATGAAAGTGCTCCTACAAATTCTCAACATGTACAGCTTCAATTTGCATTAGACTAACCAGTGCCTCTCGCATGGGCACATTTGACGGTAAATTCACGTTCAGTGGGTGATTGAGCACTGCAAAAACACAGTTCACATCAATATTGCTGTAGCGTCGCGTTTTTTACATCGATCGCACATTACGATTAAATGGAAATTGATTCCGATCATACTTGTCTGTGCGACGTGTATAAGCGAGCTCTTATTTTGCAGCGAAGACGAGAAATCGCTGATGGCACCTGCACTATGGATTGTGCCTGCGCTGCACGTCAGGCCACCAGCCGATGCTAGAATGTAACGCCGAGTAAGTAGACGTGTTTTTAACATGGCCCCGAAAAACGGAAGTACGGTGGGTGCCGACGATTGGCGCTGGCTGCACAAATGGAGGGGTGGTTACCTTTACCTCAGTAATTTGAACTAAGTGTGTTGATGCCGTGAGCGCCTGAGATATGGCTCGACAGGAGTTCTGAAAAACGTGGTTTCTGTAAGAGTGCGATAGCCGTCGGCAAGCTGCCGCAACCAAATGGGAAGTGCAAAATGCGTTGGTATGCGTGCTCCATACCACGACTTGCGCAAGACGCACGAGAATGCACACAGCTGTCCTGAATAAGCACGAAGGACGTCGGGGGCGTTAACAAAGCAGTGCAACATCCCAACCAACAAGTCGGCGCATCGCGATAAGCCGCAATCATAAAGCGCAACTGCCAAAAACGGAGCAGACAGAAAAGAAAGGGGGGGGGGGGGGGGAAGCGAACGTTCGAAGCAACGAGCATGCATAGAAGGCGGTCAACGTCCGCCGCAAAGCTAGGTGCGCGACCCGCGACCCATATTACCACTCTTCTCTCGGCACACACATACATGTTGATAGTCAGCTATTAAGCTGTCATTAAATGCTAGCAAACACGATAATACTCGTACCAAACATTCCTAATGAAGTCGCTGATGCTGTAATGGTGCAAAGGACCAAACCAAACACGTCTTTTCCTTGTAAACAAACTGGTAACCGTGACAACCCATTTATCGCGACAGAAAACGAATGATGATAGTGGATTCTCAGCTGCTGGAAGGTAGCAGCACGAGTAAAATATTGAGGCAAGCTTTACAGCGAACGGCATACCACCAAGACATAGCTGCTGCTTTAAGAATGTTTTTCTGTGCTAGACTCGCTGTGCCATTTGCACATGATGTGTGTGTCCACAGAATAACGGGGACATATACAAAAAGTAACTGCACTGCAGCCATTAAAATCGTTCCATATTACCAACGTCGCACTCTATAAAAAGGTTAACACCAAATAAAATCAACAGGAAGAGAGTGCCATTATTACTCTGGCGTTCAGGTGCTTTGACTGGCTAGAACACAATGGTCACCGTCCTCAACCACACGACCACTCACACCTGTTGGCATCGCTTCTTCGCTTCCCTTCCGCCAAAATCGATCCCAGCGCCAGCAGTGGCCGCTCTTTATGGCTGCATGCAGGGCCACTGGCTAGCACAGGGGCTAGAACCACTAGAACCGCTAGAGCGAGTAGAGCAGAGCGCGAAGTTCCTGTTACAAGTTCGGTCGAGAGTTTCAATGCACTCGTGTTGGTTATGCACACGGTCAAGTTACTCAAACCATAGAGTTTCATACAATAATTGTAGGAAACTCAATGACTCAAACCAAGCACGTCATGAGCTGGTGAGTGCAACATTTGATGTAGTGGGCTTTCTGTGTTGCAATCTAAACAAGCGACTACACGCGATTTCCGAACTTTGAAAGTAAAGGTGTGATGACCTTCGACTGTGTGTTAAGTTATGGTGAAACTGAAGTAAACCCAGCAATTGCCATTTTTACCGTCTTTAAGGAACCCACTGAAGCGGTTGTCAAAGGGATCGTCGAGGAACTCTCCGGGCGCCGAGCTTGTGAGTACCAAAACGCCGCTGTTACCGCTCTTGGGTTACGAGGTTCTCACAGTAGCCCCTCCCCGCGCCCCATACATTTCTGTCAACAGGACGAAAGAACTATCGAGGAGTTCGTGTCAAAGTTCGTTCGGTAAGACTGAGGGCGAAAACTGGGGGCAAAGTTCTGACTGGTGTTGCAAAAGTCGCGGAGCGCAGTAGTGCTGAACTTAGCGCCACAAGTTGGCGGCTATGCCTAATTATATTTATCAAATCGTGTTTTTTTACTAATTGTGACAACGTGTCATTATTTCGCAGTATTGGCGGTGCCTCCAGGACACCAAAGCTAGAACCCGGACTGGTCCGTGGGTTGGGGCTCGCCGAGGCCTGCGCATGCCAGGGGTGTATAAGATCGGCTGTCCGCGATAGTGGACAGCCAATTTTTTATGCGAACACCCCCTGGCACGCTTCGGCCTCCGCGGCCCCAACCTACGGGCCGCTCTGCTTCCAGCTTTTGATCCCCCCGCTACCCCTTGGGTGCCCTGGAGATCCTGCGCCGCCTGCTTTATTATAACCCCGGGTGCTCTCCTGAGGCCACCGTCTGCCGGTTACATGTGCCCTCCTGGAGCAGTGCTTCTAAAAAATACAACCTCTCGTCGCGAGGAAAATGCGACCCGCGACTTAAACACCAATCGGAACCTTGCCCTTTGTGGGCATATTTTCAGATTCATTTCCTGTGATACACGCAGGCTCGAGAGGGACACGAAGAAACTCCACAATGATGCTAAGAAGTACGAGGACACAATGCTGGGTACGCAGCTTGATATCTGCCATGCTTGCAACGGTCTGAATGATATTCCTAGTTAAATGTTTTTTTTTAGCCCTGTACCACTGCGAGAAAAAGATGAGCAGCGACCTGGCTAGTGGCGAGCTGTGCAACGAGAGTCCCGAGCTGCGCCGTCTCGTCGAAGAATGGCTAGGCTTTGCTTCATCTATGGACACAGCCGTCGATGACCATGTGAGCACGAAGTTTACATTAATACTGAGCCTACATATTGTTACTTACATTTACCCCTGCAGCGGAATGCATGCCAAGAATGTTGCATGTTTTTCATGCCGTGCCTCTAGATTAGTAACCATTTTTTACATTGATAAATCTTGCAAATACGTGTATGCACACCATTCAGTGATCTTGCATTACTATAATGTAAAGCATCTGCAATAATGCAGAGACTGTGAAACATTTAACACACTAAATCTGCCAATATTTTACAGCTTGTGGCCATTCGACGTTGTTTAGTGGACCCTCTTAAACGGTAAGTGCACATATGAGACTACAAGTATACAGCGCTAGTTCACAGCTCTTGTAAAAATGTTCTGAAATTTATTGCAAACAATTTCCAATATTGTGCTAGCTGCCACCAGGGCCTCCTTACTTGCAGACTTCACACTCTTGAAACTGCCCACATGTTTTGTGCAATTGTGTTGCATTTAACACAGCATGGCCAAGTATGACAAGTCACTTGGCAAGCTTTGTGGTGACCTCTGTTCAGAACAAGTAAAACAAGCCTTGTGTAGAATGCTCGTAGGACCACTAAATAATATTCAGTAGCCAGGAGAACGTATCCAATACCAGCACACATTGAACTGCGTGCTGTCATGGTAAATAAGTACACAAAAAGAAAAAAAAACATTTTGTATTGCATTTTATTTACCCACACCTCTGGGCTGACTTAGCATAGCAGTACAGTCAGGTTATACACATGAGGTGTGGCTAAAGTGATGCTCCCCGAGTACATTGGCTACGATTCATTTGGCCATTTTCCTGCTGCCCATGCACAGTTACCAGAGTGTGTTTGCCGAGGTGCAGGCAGCGCTGAAACGGCGTGACCAGGCAGCCCAGGAGTGCTTGCGTCTGGAGCAGCGTGCAGAACGGCTAAGCGGCCGCGAATCAACAGGCGCCAACCTGGCACGTCTGAGTGAATGCCGACAGGCGCTAGAGGCAGCCCGGGCTGATCTGGCCACTCAGGGGGCACTACTGGCACAAGACTTGCCCCGCTGGTATGCAGCCAGCAGCCTCTACCTGCAGCCCTGTCTTGAGGCTTTGGTGCATAGCCAGACACTCCACTGGGGGCAAGCAGCCACCCGTGCCCACGACCTTATGGCTCCGGGGACACGCAATCCTGTGGAACAGCAGCTGGCTGCTGCCAGATCTCTCTCTATTGTTAGCCTGCCCACCTAGGCACACCCCTACAATAATCACTGCTTTATGATTCAAGGTCTGCTGCTCCATACTGTGCTGTGCGCCCAATGCAGAACCGTCCCTGTTGATGCTGTGGGCTCACAATGATTTCTCCTGCACTGTTTTGTGCAGATATGACTCAAGGCTAACCGGTTGTTGCATTTGTGCATGTTTACAGTTTCGTTATATAAGCAATAAACCCTGAGAAAAGATGTACTCGTTCGTTCTGTGCATACATTAAGCATTAGTCTAGATGTACAAAAGGCACATTATGGCCTGTGTGGTATGTAGAAACTGCGGCATCGTCACGGTTGACTTCATAGGTACACAGACTGCTAAGTTTTCAGGGCACCCCACAAAACTACAGCAAACCTTTTAAAGAAACACTGATGTAATCTGTAAAACTATGGCAGCGTGGTTTGCAATAACCTTTTGAAACACGGCTGGAATAATATAACGATTTCGGTCCTTTTACTTTTCACACTTTGTCAGTGGTCTAAACAGTGCTCCACCTATATTATCACCAGGATCAGGCAGTTGTGTGGATAATAAAAGGATCACTATAAAGCCAGCTCAGGCTGGCCTTCTACTTGAAGGAATACTTAAAGAAACACTAAAGAGAAAATTTCGACCGTATTTGTAACTACCTTTCTTTAATACATCAAGAAGCTATGCTTGTCAGAGAGGATAGGCTTATAAAGCCAGAAAAGGTGCAAAAACGCAAGAGTTGGCAATGCCACTTTGAAGTTGCTACACCAGATCACCGTAACAGATTGTGGCGGCGTCTGCACAGGCCTACTAAAATTTTCGAGGTAAAAATCGACTACCGTGTACTCTAAAAGACCTAACAACTGAACTTAGCAAGTTTCAAGAACTTTTACAGAGCCACAACAGCCCAAATACGAAAAATGCTTTGAAATCCATAAGGTTGCACTGACATACCAGTGCTGGGGATTGGCGTGAAACTGAAAAAGAATAACTTTAATTTTCTCTTCTAATAAACGACCTGTTATTGTGAAATTAGCAGAAACAGTTGTGAAAGAATACTTTATCAGTTTAAATTGACTTAGTGTTTCTCAGTGAAGCCCACGAAACATGAAAGGGAATGAATTCAGTGCCTTTTAAGGATTATACTCCTGAAGGAATTTAAAGGGCGTTATACAAACAACAATATTAGTAGTGCAATATTCACTTTCTATATTCCCCTTATTAAGGGCGAGGCAAATACTGATGCCTCACCTATCCCACCAACACTTGGGTGACTGCGAGTGGTCCAAGTTGCAATTCGAAGCTGGTATGCTGGCGTACAGCCCCTGCCAATGAGGTTGTGCCTGGGATGCTTCATCAATGTTGGGCACATGCTTTTCGAGGTAGTCCTCTGACAAAGCTATACTAGTGCAACAAAGGAGCAATCACTTGAAGGGCAGGACACAGTAACAACTGCTGTCTTCTTTCCCCTTCCTAGCAATCCATGGCAGTTGTGAAAGGATGTGCATGTATGAGCAAGTAATTAATGGTGAGAAATGATTACCAGTGGCTGATATCTATGAGTTGCTGCCCCATATTTGCTGGCAGACAAATCCAAAAAATTGTGAGGAAGAGCTCTCGACTCAAAAACAGCAACAATGTTCACATTGTGGTTATTACTTCCATGTGCCACATATAACTACAAAACTTGGCCTAGATGTACCCAGCTCTATGCTCTACATGCAGGATTCATTTGCTCACCAAGCAAAAGGATGTTACAGGGCCTGTTAAATGCCCAACACTTATGTTCTTAAATGTTGATTTTCAGTTACTACGTACACAAGAAAGTTGTTTGCAGAAAACGTTGAGTTCTATGTGCGCCAGATCTGCCGGAAGAGGCACACAAGAAGAATTTCTAACCTTTTTCTTTTTCGCCATTTGCTTTATGGGCCAATCTGGTATTGCCTGTCGATCTCAAAGATTCAAAGGGATGTAGCCACAGGCATCATCATCACCGCACTACATTTCAGACTAAATTTCTCTACATCAAAGAAATTTGTTTTTCTCAAACATTGCTAAATGGGATGCAATATGTTAGAATGTGCTTGCAGGTCTGTGATGCTGATAAGCAGACCGGAACAGTGAAGCCATCATGAACTGCTGCAAATGACACACTATTAGTTGAAAACGTAAAATTGACATTCGCCCAAATTGTAGCGCGAAGCTATAAAGGAAACCCCTATAGGTTTCTCATAAAGAAAGTGTCACATTTGAAGAAAAATTCGTCCTGGTCTGGGATTCTAACATGGGACCAACGCCTTCTCAGGGTGGTTGCTCTACTTTCCAAGCTAACCAAGAGATCACACAGTGAGGGCAAATCAATCGACAACTTGAGGCTTTCTTTCTTAGAAACCCATATATCCTCTGTGGCTTTGCGTTATCATTCGGGTGGCTTTCAATTTATCCCTTTCATGTACTATTGGCGTCAAATAAAACATGAACAGCGGAGAGCATAATTGAAAGTACAGTGTGCATTGTCTAGTCATCACCATCGGCAGGCACACTCATCGTGTTTAAAGCACTGCATGATGATGCTCCTTTTTGTTTCTGTTCTGACTCTCTTATTTGAAAACAACAAAAAGAAAAGAAAACAGAAGCAAAACACAAGTTTCTGTGACTTGTGGTGATTACGGACAACACTGCATTGGTTTTCCCTACTCGGACTGTAGACCTTTCCATCAGGGCACAAGAACACCCATGTCTGGACTGTTGCGCGTGGGCACACATTCCACATGCTGCTGCCATCCGTAGTGCTTTTGGGGTGTTCATATGGACTCGTAACAGACGTAAGAGGCCATTATGGTAACACCCAGAGAGCTCTCATCGGCTGGAAAAGCTGGGGGAGAAATTCAAGGCACATAGCACAATAAGCATGTTGTGCCATGGTTTTAAAATTTTTACAATTAAGTTATTTTCTAAAGGTCGAACATTCAAAAGGATGAAAAAAAAAAACAAGGCTGCATGAAAAATGAGAATCTGAATCTGGCAACGAAAAATTTAGAGGGTAAACAAACCTAATATGCATGCCATGAAGTGTGCTTGCCAAGTGTGATGCTTTATACAGTCAAAAGCCTTTATAATGAAGTGCTCCGGAACTCCTAAATTTCTATGTTATACAGGTCTACTTCATTGTAAAGGTCGTGCATAGTGCCGCTCCCAATCGAGCAGGCTAAACACATTCCACAAAAAACATTTATTTAACAGGAATTCAAGGAGACTTTTAGTGAAACAAGTCGCTATTTATTTCGGTGCACACTCTAAATACGTCTGGGCAGCCAGCCTTATTGCATTAAGGTTTATAGCACGATATGTGGCGAATTAAAGGTGCGGATCGTTGAATGCTGCTTTCACCTCTCTTGCCATCAAAATTTTTGGTTTGTTTACGAAATTTTCACCACTGTTGCCTTGGTGACATTTGCATTTCTTTTGGTGCCGCCAGTCATCAGTTAGAATTACATCATCACGTCGTCATCAACTACGACGCATTTGTCAGCCATCGCACCCGCTGATTAGTTATAAGCGACGTAAGGGTTCCGCGATTCTTGTAGCAGGACTACTTTCGGCATCGGCACACTTATCAAGTGCGTCACTTGTACTGCTGTTAGTGCAATGCACACCTCGGTGACATCTGCGGAGGGCAGTGGCGGCATCGCTATGTTGCATTCTTGTAAAGCAACTAATCAGCCATCAGGGATGCTTAAGGCGAATAGTAAGTCGATGTTTAAATACTGTTCCAGAAACCTCACCTCGCAACGCTTGTTTCAGGCCAAGAAAAGACTTAGTTTACGAGAAAATTGCATCTGAACAGTCCGAATGCCTTTTTCGAAATTCAAATCTCCTGCCACCCACCCGGAGGAGTGATGACGCACACGCCATCACCACCCTTTGCTGCTGTCGGCAAGTAAAACCCCGCCCGACAGATGGCGGTACCGAGCCAAGACAGAGTAGTGGATTTCCCGCTGCAGCTGCTTTTTGGTCAAGTGGCGTGGACCGTTCGGGCACCCCACGACATCACATGAAAGTTGAATTATCTGCTACTTGCAGTTTGTGCGACTTCTGCGAGCCAGCAAAATCAGCACAGAACTACACGATAACGAAACTACTGAAACGCAAAATCGTGGGCAACGCAGAGTCTAGCGAAAATGAAACCCTTCGACCACCCGCATCGTTGTCAAGGGTAATTTCAATAAGTTCTTTTTTCTAAAGAATGAGATAGCACTGCACAAGTAGCATTTTATTTCCTCTTATAATACTAAACAAGTATGTTGTTTGCAGCGGATGGTTGAGTACTAGTGAAAGAATTTAACCGAGGAGTGCTTTCGTCATTGGACAAGTGCTTGAATGTCCCGGGGGAGTCTCTAACCATGTCCTGCATTTACCTTAATTTCTCGATTATTAAGGCTCTGTTTGCGATAATATTGACGCCTCCAGCGCTATCTCCAGCGCTAATCAATCACTTTAGCTTGACTTAATATTTGCCTTTAGTGTTCCTTTAACTTCCTTTGTTATACAGGAAAATTCATTGTAGAGATCTTCACACTACATACGAAAGATACGGATTTGCCTAGGGCATAATCAATCCTTTTTACAGGTCTTTTCTCTGTAGGGATGTGTGACTGCATTTGCATCTTGCTCTATTTAAGTAAATCTTTGCAATAGTTTTCCATATGTGTTAAAACAGCATTGAGAAGTTGGAACCAACATCACCAAACCTTTATTGCAACTGATTTCTTACCATGCATGTGCACAGAATACTGAGATATTCAGGCTTCGTATGAAAGCTGCATTCGCCAGTCAGAATGTAACAAAATAAAAAGTATAACTACCCTGTCTGTGAGGCTACTTGCACAAGTGCAGCCAGTGGAGGAATTTTTAGCACTAGGGCACCATGGCTACTTTCATGCTTTGGAGAACATCAGAGAGCGACATTTATCAAACGGTTGCAGCTCTCGAGGCTACAAGGCCATGGACAAATTCTGTCTGATATCTGCTTGTGCATCCCATGACACAGAAGTGTTTTCAATTTTTGTACATTAAAATATAACAATATGAGATTAGAGTCAAAACAACAATTGCAATGCGACTGCAATGCGATAAGCCTGCAATCTACTGAAAGAGCAAGGCAGTAACATGCTGTTGTCTACGGTGGCACCAAGGGAGGCACCTGCAAGTCTGAGCAATAGACACAGATTTAATTAATCTCAGAATGAAATTGACATCATAATGTCTTGTGCAGCTTATCATGCAAGGACACAATCAGTTCTGTGGCCAGCAGTTTTGTTGTGTAATCTCCGCATTTCTCCTGCGGAGTGTCATCTGTTTCACATAGCACTGATGAAATTCCCACCATTGATGAAATTCCCACCATTGATGGCAGTGCTGCTTGTACCATTCAACACTTGGTCATTTATTTTAGGCAACACCAGATTCCTACAGATTTTTTCGCGCTATGCTGGTTTTATAAAGATATGCTTAGACCCTATTTATTTCTCCCTGAAAAGCAACGTTCTAGAAAAAATAGTTGTCAAGTGGTGCAGTAACAATTGCAGCACTTGTCTCCAAGCTGCACCTTAAGGATGGACTTTATTTAGCAGCTACAAAAAAACACTAACTGGACATTGAAGCAATGCAACCTTGTTAACTTGTATGAAACTGCAAGTTCCGAGTAATAACTGAATAAAGGTGATCAAGCTAGGGTTATTTGTTACCACTGTTCAAGAGTGTCATGTGACCACTAACTAGAACCATTCGAGTTTTGTTAAAATATATGTTCCAAATGGCAGCACACTGGCATGAGGTGTAACACCAAGGAAAATAAATAACAGTTTGCAAATTTTGCAAAGTTTTTCTGGGGTGATTTTGTACTTTTTATAATCAGCCACTATTCACGATGCAAGAATTTGCGAGAAGTGACACTACAGTTCAGAGACACTTCGGAGCAACTTACTGATACCTTGGTTTGTCAAGGTAAAGTATGCTCTGCCCCAAAAAAACTAACTGTTGACGATTTTGGCAAGGCCCTGAATTCAGAAATTTTTTTGTGTAAAATTGGTTTATCTTATGTATTCACTAAAGGTGGTCCCCAATTTGAATGCCCTCCAAATGACCAAAATATAAAACAAGCAAACCAAGGGCTTTAGCTAAAGCATGTTTTTTTTTTTTATGTTGCTCTAGTTAGCAGAAAACGCTGCACAGAAACAGCAACTTCTCTTTACATATGTCGCAAGAGAAGGTTCCAGTCATCATTCACCAATACACCTACCGAGGACTCTCATCCATTCAAAGCTAAAAAAAATGTATACTTTTTTTTTTCATACATGTGATAGTGTAAAGTCTGTTTCACATGCAAGCGATTTTGGGCCAGAAACAGCATGGTGGCCGGCACCTTTCCGAACCTCCTTTCCCAAAAGAAGTTTTTCGAGCAATGCGTGCCTCTGCGATCACGATCAAAACATTTGGAAAAATTCATGAGCGGTGACAACGGCAACCAATGGCAGAGCGCCAGTGAGTAGCAACGTTAAGCTCACGTCACAGGGGCCTGGTCAAAACGTGGAGAACTCGCCCACTCGAGCAGATGGTTCTTGCGGACATTTGTAGCAGACGACATCCGCTGCCAGTTTGCAATGTCTCGCACTGTCTTCAACGAGCCGTTCATCTCTCAAGTTGTGCAGTGTACACTTGTGTGGGATGCTAAAATGAAGGATTTTTGCAACAAAGATAATAGGCGGGTTCTTTGAGAAGAAATTACGGCAGCTGAAGCTGAAGGTAGTCGTCGTCGTAAGTGATGCATACTTCCATAAAGTGAAAGTCGGCGTCGCGCGAATCGGCCATGTCCATTGGTGCCTCAGAAGTACTACTTGTTTCTGTTTGTAGTTTTCAAGTTCGAACCAAATTGCCCACACATGCGGGTTTCTTCTTTTTGCCTCTTTTTTTTTTTTTTTCCTCCAATGATAACCCCATATGCATGGGCCCGGACAAACGGGACAAAATGGCAACCATACTTTTCGTTTACAGCACAAGTAGGTGTTTTTTCTTTATAACTCTGAGCTAGCATGTTCGTAGTTTTGTTACGTCTTGTTTCTTCAGTCAAAAGGCTACATACCCCAATCTCTACAAGGGCCGCTGCCTTTCTACTCGGATGCCTAGAGGTGAAAAGTGATGCAAGGTTTTTTGAAAGTCGTCCATAGGCCTCTTGCACCCGGGTGGCCAAGATGGCGCCCGAACGCCTTGCGACATTAAAAAACAAGAGCCACTAGCAGACATGCACATGCTTCAAGCCCAAATTGCAGAAATATGAACCAACCCATCCCTTTGCATCTATATGGCAAATTCTGTGTGCGTGTACTTAGCAAGACTTAAGCTGTTGCTTATAAAGAGCTAAAAGTGAATAAAAAAGTTGTAGTAGTTGGACACACAGTACTTTTTATTTTCTGCAAGGTGTACAAGCGCGAACGAAAGTGCAGCACCAACTTAGTATGCCGATGAAACCCACAGCTCAAGCACAGCAAAACAGGGAAATGTGGAGTAAGGCGCCGCTTTTCAAGACCGGTGAAACTGGCTGCTCACATGCACTTTCCGCAAACAACGCTATGCATCACAGTGGCACGTATCGCGCCAAAACAGTGCACATGAAACGAAGCTGTGCCTGCGCGCCATGGTGCCACTCAGCCGCCGTGCCATCGCTTGCGTGTGAAACAGGCTTGACACCTCTAATGTTGCTTTGTTTGCGTAGTTACATCCCCTATGAGGATAGCAAGCGCCAAAAACTTGTGAACAGTAAATAAAATGCCAAACACTGCACCCTTTGGAACTGAATTAAACATCCACGTTGCAACAAACTATTCCCTGTATAGCTAAATCACATCACCTGGGCATTCTTGCAAATGAGAAAGGAAGCAGTGCCGTGATTACCCTGCCTGACTATGGCAGGAGCTCAGTAGTATTTCTTTCACCATTCAAAGAAAGCTGAAGGTTTTTTTCCCTCATGATGGTAGTGTAACTAGGGTTATCGTGGCTGCATTCCGCTTGAATGTGTACATCCATGAAGAAGCATATGGACCATGGCTGCTGCTGAAAAGCTGGATTTCTTGGCAGTCCAGATGCTTGGCTTGATATTGATGAACGTAAACATTTTATGAAGAGCTCCAGGCTGCAGGACCCAGAGTGTGCAAATTGTGATCATTATAGGTGTGCTCAAATAGTGGAATTTCTTACTCAAATTGAATACAAATATTCTAGCAAAATTATATGTGAATATCGAGTTGAGTCTGCCCACTAAAAACAGAGGATTACTTAGTTACTCAATACATGCATGTCATAATTATTGGACGCATAGTCAACTAAGGACATTGTAAATGACAAACAAGCACTTTTAGTTATGTGGAGCACCTTGATAACAGTAATGAAACAAGGGAACAGCACATCATCAGATGCACGAGGTTGTTGTGTTCTTTGAAGGATAGAAGGCCTTCGATAATTTATCACATGACTACATACTCGACACGATCTCCAGCCTCGACCTCAGCACGAGACTCTATGCTTATACAAAATTGTTCCAGAGCGACAGAATGGCCACCCTCCGTCTAGGGGAAATTAGGTCCCAGAAACACAAACTCAGCGGCAAAGGCACCCCGCAAGGTTCTGTCCTCTCTCCGACACTTTTTAACCTTGCGCTAGCTGGCCTAGGCAAGAGACTCGATCAAATTGAGAACGTCAAATACACCATATACGCAGATGACGTTATGCTCCAGATCCCCAGAGGTAGCCTGGGATCAATTGAAAACACTCTACAGCAAGCGATCGATGCGATCAAGGAATACCTCGCTCCCACGGGCCTGCATTGTTCGCCTGCGAAGTCTGAGCTCCTCGTCTACACACCATCGAGAAGCGGTCCCAAGCCAAAGAGTGAAATCAGAGACAGACACGCCATTACTCTCAGAACAAAAGACGGAGGAACCATTCCACACATCAGCAAAATCAAGAGTCGTCGGGATGCTCATTGAGAGCAAAGGCTCTAACGCAGCGACAGTGGAGAAGATCGTAACAAAGTTGAATAATGCCTTGAATCTCGTATGACGCGTAGCAAACAGACAACACGGCCTCAAGGAAGAAAATCTCTTCAGGCTAGCTAGCACACACCTTTGCGCTATGCTACTTCACGTACGAGGCGGCCACGCACAGATGGAAGGTAGCGGAGAAGGACAAACTCGATGTTCAACTGAGGATGCTAGTCAAACTAGCGCTGGGAATCCCCAAGAACACTGAGACAGAGCTCCTGCTGCAACTGGGTGTACACAATACACTTAAAGAGGTCGCCGAAGCTCAAGGACAGGCTCAATTGACAAGACTCTCTGGAACCAAACCGGGTAGAGAAATCCTAGCCAAACTAGGTCATGACACCACAGCAATCCAGAATCTATACAAAAGCATTCCGACAGACACATGCAACTCCTATATGGTTCCCCCACTCCCGCAGAACATGAACCACGCGCACCATCAACCCAGAAGGCTGGCACGCGGATTGTTCATCCTGCGCGAAATACGCGATAAGAAGATGCTAGCCTGTTTCGTAGATGCGGCACAGTACCCGTCCAGGAAGGCCTTTGTTGCCACCACGATCAATAAGCAAGGTCAAGTCACAAACGCCCTCACAGTCAAGACCCACAAGTCTGAAATAGCAGAACAGGTCGCCATCGCACTCGCGCTCACAGATCTGACCACCACCCACATCTACAGCGATTCACACTCGGCCGTCAAAGCCTTTCAGAAAGGAGCCGTTGCAAGACAAGCACTATAAATAATCAATAGATCCGCACCACTGCAGCATCACACCATCTGCTGGTTCCCGGCACACCTCAGAGAGATCGAGGACGCCCCTCCCTATCTCAACAAGATGGCTCACAGAAGCGCGCGAGACCTAATCCTCCGTGACGCCACCTATTCTGGTCGTGACCATCCCAGCGAGAATCAGGACCCTCCCTCAACATATAACGAGATCACAAAGCACTTCTATCTGGTCGGCAGAATATACAGCACACCTCACAATAAGCTCACCAGGCCTCAAGCCCTCACGTTCAGAATGCTACAAACCAACACGTACCCCACGTAGAACAGACTACATCACTACATGTCTGACTTATACACAACATCATATTGCGAAAATTGCCATAGCACACTAGACGTGTATCACTTGCTCTGGCCGTGTGGTCGTACTCACGCAAACATGAATCAAGACTCCATCAGGCTACAAGAAGCATTACACAGCACGGATCTGGCGGAGCAGCTCTGGGCCATCAAGCGAGCCCACGATGCGGCCAGGGAGTTACAATTTCCGGTCCCAACGTGGGAGTAGCCTGCTCTATGGGGCCTTGCGCCCCATAGCTCCCAGGACCTTTCATTGAAGTTATTCCATCCATCCATCCATCCATCCAGAAGTATAATAGTATAGCACTTCGCATTGCTTTAAGGGTATGAAAGTCCTGTGAGGCAGGCCAGATAGTGAATGCTATAGCCTAAATTGGAAGGACAAATTTGTACGTAGGATGCCTGAAGTGAGGCTTTCTAAGTGAATGACTGCAAATTCTTAGGCACAAGTTATCTGCACTCTAAATTCACAAAGAAAGTGATGCCTCTGTTGAACAATTGTGGCTCTCCTGCAGCAGAAACATCTGGAACAGTTTCCACTTGCATTAGTATTTCTCCCTCAAGGGTACAAAGTGTTGTTCAGACTAGAAACGAATAGCAAGGCTAATTCAATTCATAAGTGAAATTTCGGATATTCACAAACCCTTAGATTGTTATATGTTATTATATTGTAGGAAGACTCATATCCATGTAACAAGCTGTATAATAGATCCATTAATTGGCAGTTGTCCACCACAGGATAGTTACCGTAAATGTAGAAGGGGAAGTGAGAGGGTTTCTCATTTTCAGTGCTAAGCAGGCCCATTTATTTCACACTTTTTCACTGTAAAAAAATTCAGTGCCCTTCCGCTCTGTGAAGAAGGATGACCAGCGAAGCTGTGAATGTGGCCCCTTAATGGTGCACTGCACCTTCGCTGCAGGTCGGCCCGGTATTGCACTCTCTTCGGGATCGGCCCAAGTACGAAAAATTGTTGGTCTATGTCCATGGAGACGATATACGCGAGAACCTAGCCAAAAACAGCTTCACTGGGGAAAAACATGGCCTTGAGAATGCACTGCAATGTGCCTTATTGACAGCTCAGAATTTGTTACAAATGCAAAGATGCCAGTCAATTTGAAGCCGCTGTTTTCACAATAGACTTGGCTTTGATGCAATTAATCTCCAAAGCAAGCCATTATGTCTGCTATCTACATGAGTCCTCTCTCACCATTACTGCAAACACGCCATTTATAGTTTTCTTGCTTGCTCCAACATTCCTTTCATTCATTTCTTTACCAAAGGCATGTCTTTCAGTGAGTATGTTTGTCCATAAAACATGCCATATGCATGGAATTTGAAGTCATCTTAAAATTGTTATTTTCTGCTGTGCACTCATCATCTACTCAACATGAACCGAAACTGTGAGAAAGCTTGCATAGCCCACAGAGTTCACAAATATAAATCACTGATCGAAACCCAACATGCCCCCAGAGTGAGAGAATTCGGGGAAGTAGTGGACCATAATAAATACAATAGCAGCATCACACATACGCCTCTTCACGTCGCTCTAAAATTTGAAGTCAATATTGTTCACATACATGATATGCTGCCCATACAAAAATTGGTCAAGCATCTGAGCCCACCTTCAGTGAAAGTGCCAAAGTAAATGTTGCATGGTAGTATTTCCTTATTGCATAGAGGAAAGCTTAAGTTGCTGTTTGATAAACCTATGTGATGATAATGGTCCATCTAGGTAAGGTCTGAGCCTTCTAGACAGAGTAAGGAAGCTGATATTCTGCAGAGCGAGCCATTCTGAAGAGACTAGCCAAGGTAATTAGATATGACAATTAGTTGGAAAGAGCAGTGAACTTTGTATATAATATAGGAATAAAAGCTACAGTAAATCAACCACTTTCATTCTCTGTGAAAAATTCTCTGTTTGCACAATGCAGGAAATGAAGCTGAACATGTGCCGTCTGGTCACAAAACAAATGAAGCAATGTAACACTTATGAGCATCAGTACGTCCCAGTAATAAGTCTCCCCAAATATGTATTATTCCAAATTATCATAGAGTGTCAGAGCACACAGTTTTACTACAGAGTGTTCCCCAGCAGCTACGATAACAGTTGTAACAGTTGAGTAGCTTCAGGGTGGAAGTCTTGAAAACATTCCTGATGAATGGTTAACCAACACAGATTTGAGCATAAAAGCGGAATAGAAGCTTGTAAAGAGTTATATATATATATATATATATACATAGACAGCGTTCAGCATTTTCACTTTAATAATAAAAAAAGTAAGCAAAATTTTATTTGTGGAATTTAGGCAAATGGTCGGTGAAAACTAATTTACCATTGAGATGAGACTGCGATCGGCCTGTAGTTGTGAGCCTACATGTGCACCGAAGCAAGGAACCTGGCGAAGTCAAAATTGCACACCAGCCTGCCACCTACACAATCTTTAGTTTTTTTCATATACTTGCACCCATTTTACCTGGCGCAGGTACAGCACAGGGGTCGGGAGAGCCCTAGCTGTGGCCCTTGCAGTCTTTGCGCTGCAGCCACTATGATGGATGAACCGGGTAAGTTCACCGATTCTAACGCAGTGTTTTATCTACCTGGTCAGTTTCTCATTGCTATTCATTGGAGCTCTGTGCCCACGCGATGTCACAAATAAAGTATAATTCTATTTGCATTAGAATGCTCCGCTTTATGACACCATCCTACTTGGACCGAAATTTTCCTTGCCAAGCCCGGCGTGACGAAAGCAGTGACGTCAACATCATCGCGGCTTACTCAGGAGTGTCCCCCATTATATTCTATGGCAGTCGGGCAAGGTAGCATAATGTCACGGATCAAAATGCACCGGCCTTGTGCTATCTAGGAGGTGTTGGCCAAGCGTCTCGACATGCTCGCTTGCCCACGAGGTGTTCAGAACTTGAAGGACCGCCCAGCAGCATTCAATTAGACATTAATGCTTTCACATTCCCAACTTATAAGAAGTGCTTAGGTGTCCTCAGATTTTATATTAGAAATTTAATTTTATAAATATTTCATAACTTCAAAATTCACCCCCCATTCCAGGTGCTACTATATGCCTATGACTGGTTTCAATGAAGCAAACTGCATGACTGTACCAGTACAGTCTGTCCTTGATATAACAAACATGAATAAAACAAATCAAATCTAAAATGTTCTGGCCAATATTGACACGTAACAAATATATGCTTATAATGATTATCGCATCTAACAAAGGTATTTTTGTGTTGAATGTGACTGTTATAACAAGGTTCGGCTCTACTGATAATCTCAACATCATGCTTTTCTTTTCCTTTTCTCTGCTTTAACTCAAATTTTGCAGACTTTTTTGGTGTTTATTGCCACATTCTTCCGAGACCAGAAGGCAGCTGCAGCTAAGGGCATAATAACTTTCGAAGTAAATTCTTATGCCTGTCTGGTATGAAGATTAATATATGGAGAAGACTAAGGTAATGTTCAATAGCCTGGCAAGGGAACGAGAATTTGATTGGCAGCCAGCCCCTAAAATCTGTGCAAGAGTATGTTTATCTAGGCCAATTAGTCAAAGGGAACCCTAATCATAAGAAGGAAAGTTACATTAAGATGGGTTGTAACACACAACCAAGTAATGACCGGCAGCTTACCACTACCCTTGAAAAGAAATGTGTACAATCATGGCATTCTACTAGTAATGACATATGGGGCAGAAAGAGATGAAGAAGCTTGAGAAGTTAAGGACTGCACAATGAGCAATGGAACAAAAAATTATAGATGTAAAATCAAGAGAAAGGAAGACAATAGTATGGATTATAGAATAAATGGGGGTAGTCAATATTCTAGTTGACATTAAGAGGAAGAGATGAAGTTGGGCAGGACATGTAATGCGTAGGGCAGATAGCCAATGGTCTAGCAGAGTTACGGCATGGGTGCCAAGAGAAGGTAAGCATATCCGGGGACAGCAGAGCATGGTAGCTGGTGTTGTAAAATTAAGAAATTTGCAGGTGCAAGATGGCGTCAGGTCAAAGACTGTCAGCCAAAGTGCCTGCAGGTATCTGCATCATTTTGTCCAGTATCCCCCAGAACCATTCAGAGTTTATTGCCTTTATATTTCTTAAATCACTTTATGTTACTGAGAGGTGGAATGCAACTTGTTTGCCACTGACATATAATGCCCAGAATTACATATTTTATTATATTCACACCATAATTATGTGAAGCTTTAATAGTGTTGAGATCAAGCATAAATTAAGCACTAAACTTTTCTAAAAAATTTTTAATCCTGGGGTTTTACATGCCAAAACCACAATCCAATTATGAGGCATGCCATAGTGAACTTTGACCACCTGGGGTTCTTTAATGTGCACCCATCGTACGATATATGGGTGTTTTTGCATTTTGCCTCCATTGAAATGCGGCCGCCATGGCCAGGATTTGATGCAGAATTTGCTGGAGATTGAGATATGACAACTGCATGCCGTTGACTACATGCAAAAAGAAAACGCGAAAAGAAAGCTTAAAACATTCCTGTGACCAAACCCATGCCATGGCTGTAAAAGATGTGCTCTAGAAGAAGGGCAAAGACTGGTCATATGAAAGAAATCTTACTAGGCAGCAATAGTGACATAACAAAGGAATGAATCCATTCTGATACTTTTCTCCTGGATTGTGCCGGGCAGTTCAGCACATGAGAATGACAGTGCATTTTGTGACCAAACTTCAAATCAGGCGACAGCAGTGTTACAGACTGGTTTAGGGGTGGGCGAATATTCGAAGTTTCGAAAATGAACTAGTCAATGCTTTTGAATATTGATACTAACCAAATATTTCACAACCGACTCTTAAAGTGCAGTTACTATTCTCCATCTGCTAAACAATGTATCGCAAGTTATCAGAAGTGAAACAAGTATAAAAGCTTTGGAACCAATTGAAAAAAAAAAAAATAGCAATGCAAGCTGTGTTTTCGGGTTCGTGGCGGTAGACTAATGAAATTCTCCAATTCTTGTTTGTAGTCTAATTTAGTGTTTCTTCCAGTCTAGCCATGTAGTTTTATCTTTTACATTATAACCAGTGACGTCTTTTTTGAAACATGACCTTTTACATGCATCTTTGGCACACAAATCCACATTTTTTTTTGTTCCACAACTGTTCACCTTTTCTTCATAGCCATGCACTTATTTGGCATTTTTGGAACAGCAGTCATTCATTATTGAAAAGCTTGTTTCCAACCAGGCGCTAAAGATGTTGAGAGGCTATTTGTGCAGTCTTTAATGTCAACAGAAAAAGCTCCGAGGTCTTTCTTCAGGGTATCCTTCATTTTTCTTGCGCTAAGTACTGTAATAGTAGTAAGAGTACTGTATAGCTCTTCTAAAGGGTATCGTTAAGGTACGTAATCGAATGGTCCGGCTTGTTAATTAGAAAACGGTCATCAACAGTAAGAACTTTGAGCTTTGCTAGTGAATGAATGAATTCTGGGAGTTTACATGCCAAAACCACAATCTCATTGTAGTGGGGCACTCCAGATTAATTTTGACCACCAGGGGATCTTTAACGTGCACCCTGTGCATGAGCTTTGCTAGCAGAAAGGTGCAAACCGCCCTCTGCCAGCTGCCCTTATGTGAAGCTTAAATAGTGTTGAGATCAAGCATAAATTAAGCACTAAACGTTGCTAAAAAATTTTTAATCCTGGGGTTTTACATATAACCTTTGATATCAGCGTTGCTCCGAAGTATCTTGTTTGTTCAAATATTTAGCGGGTGAAAAAAAAAGATCTGCTAACTCTGTGCTTACTGCCGTGAAAATAAAAACACGAACCGGACAACCAACTTTGTGGGTCTTAGTGCTAAAAAAACATTTTAAGAGACAAACCATCTTTCTTATCAATAGAGCATGCTAGTGCATCCATTTTCAGCTCCTGGCACAAACATAGTGCCGTTCTTTTTACCTTGGAAAGTGAGGCAGTCACTTTACGTGAAAGTTGCGTTAATAAGCTGTGCATAGACGCCCTGATAAATGCACCAGGGAAATTTTAGAGAATTTTGGGATTAACCGCTTAAGTGTTGATTGCGTGAGCGTCCCGTCTCTAAAGCTATCCGAGAAAGAAATCAATTTTCTTGCTACTGCAGTGCAACAAGAATGCGTTGGGCGAGCAGATTTTTTCTTTTTCATTTCGTCCCTTGTTTTCTTGTCATGGTCTCGTTGGTACTGCCTTAGTTCTCCATATAAAAGACTACGCAAGATAATAAACACGCAGATGTTAGTCGGCGAAGTGTGTGTGTGGTTCTTCCTTTGTGTCCCGTCTAAAGGCGCTGTTTTTTCTCTGACAAGTTCATGCTTGCACTGTAGCAGCAGCAGCTTGCATCTCTATAAAAGAATGCAACATTGCACGTTTTTTCTTAAAATCCAGGCAATTAACTGTGCCGAGTGTTACACTAAACGACGAAGTCTTTCAAATGCGATCTTTCCGCGAAATTTGAGCAAGAATGCTGTAACGGCGGACCTTTTATGCACAGCTTGCGGAGCCGAAATTGAGACCACAGAGATGCACAGACCTTCGCCCGACTTTGGCTGAGGGAACAGTGACAGATATGGAAGAGGCGTTAGGTTTTCCCGGCGAACGAGTGCAAATAGACGAGAGAAGAGTGGCAGTAACGAAGGTGGAGGAAGTCAAGGGAGACGTAATGCTATAAATCGGGGAGCTAATGTTTTCTATACTATTTTAGATATTTATTTTGGGGGAGGAGGGGAGTGAGAACTAGTTAAGAAGGGGATATAAAGAAAAAAGAATAGGAGGGGGAGCAAAAGGCTAGGTGGCGCCAGCCGCCGCCATCCATCCATCCAGGGCGAAATTTTTTTTCGAACATTTCAAGCAAAATATGCACGCCCTGTATGTGCCTAGAATGCACACATTTGCTAGAAGAGTAACATAAGAATCGACTTACAGTCACCGTTGCAGTCCTCTTGTTCCTCTGAATGTAGTGGAAAGATGTCCGCAGAAACCATCTTTGCGTAATTTGACAAATTAACGGAACACTAGCACACAAAAGGAACTCAAATCTGGCGCCGCTTCGTCACCGCCGGCTTCACTCGCAGCTCCGCCAACACACTGCTTCAAAAATGACAGAGTAACAGAAATTAGGTGACACCACACACGTTGTGCCTTCGCTGGCTGTCTTAGGCATAGACTTCGTTCTAAAGTGTTCACGTCACCACATTTAAACCACTTTAAACTACAGACAGAACTGCCCACACCCATTCGCACGTGCGCACTGCGCTGCGCTCACAACATGAACCATGGTTGTACGATTGTACCGATTGTACATCTTTTGCTTCGTGGTTAATTAGTTTTTTATATATGAGCTAAAACTAAGAAAGAAAAACTATTGCACGAATCAGAAATTCCTTTGATATCAGCGTTGCTCCGAAGTATCTTGTTTGTTCAAATATTTAGCGGGTGAAAAAAAAATGATCTGCTAACTCTGTGCTTACTGCCGTGAAAATAAAAACACGCAGACACGCTGAGGCACGTTTTGCCGGTCGATTTCGGTCGTGGTTTCGCAGTTTCACCTGTGCTACGTGCGAGAAAGTTTGAACTTAGTTGCGTTTGGCCAGGCGAAGCTTCGTGTTTTAATTGAAGTGGCATGATGCATCCCCTGTGATCGCTGCTGATTGCTAAAAATTAGGGAAGCCGTTCTGAATCACGTTCTGCTATTGGTGTCGTCTCATTGTACGAAGTGACCTATCTAAAAGAAGTACTGCTGACCTCCGATGCACCGATTTACATATGTTCGCTGTTGTCATGTTTCTTTAGAGAATTCAACAGTTTTACAGAACTGAGGCACCGTTTCTCGGTGTAGCTGGTCGTATACAATGAATGTATCTCGGCGATGTTTCTACTTGGGCGCGTCCAAACCCACTTGCAAAGTGAGTGAACATGGATTGTACATATATTCTTTCAATTATTTCCTGCTTGACGCACTGGAGGTTACTGGGGTTTTGTGTATTCCTTGTTTGTACTCATTTTTCAGGCGATCTTGTTTCGTTGGGGCGTGCAACATCGCTTACTGGTACATCAGAAATGCAAGCCGATGCTTCAGGTGCGCACTTTGACAATGCACGATGTTGTTATACTCACCGTTTTTACCTCTGTTTCTATAGACCATCGGGCGTCGACTTCAAGTGACAGTTGCACAACCAGCAACCGAACAGCTGACTGAGAAGTCGCGAAAGGTTGTAGGAAAATGGCTTCTTGCCTGCAGTGGCATGGCCTTTGGTTCCATCGTGCTCGGAGGTGTCACGAGGTGATATGCGCATGATTTGTGCGGTGCAGTACACAGCCATGAAACATTGTAACGAGCCTAGCTCATTGTAACGCTGTGTACACGCTGTCGTTTCTCACATTTGTACTCATCCTTCCAGGCTGACAAAATCTGGCCTTTCAATGGTGCACTGGAACCCGTTTGCCGAGTTTCCGCCTTTCGGACGACAGCAATGGGAGCAGGAATTTCTGAAATACCAAGAATATCCAGAATACAAAGCGTGCGTACCGGAGCTGCAAAAATAAATTCCTCTCCCTGTAACCTGTCGCCAAAGAGCAGTCATTGTCTGAAATATGTGAATTGCAGATAACATAGGTGCTTCATATGAGGTATCAAAAGGTTTCTGTCAAGAAATAGTTTCGTGGATTTGACTTTTGTATGCCGATTCGGCTCGAACACAGATAAACAAGCATGGAAATACGCAGCTTGTGAGTCATAGAAATCCTGGTGCAAAGTGTTCTTGATTTACTGGCTTGCTCTCATGTACGTTGAAGTGCACTGTGCAGTTAAAAACTAAACACTGTTTCTGGCTTATGTTTGCATATGTTATGCTTTTAGCACTATCATGAGTAGTGTTTTGAATGTATATACATTGTCGTAGCTGTGATCCATCCTGTGCCAGGGGTGTTTAGTATGAAGCAAAACACTTTGCATTGTATTGAGAGAGCGTTTGTGCTTGGCACATGATGGCTTAACATTACGCTGCTGTCTGTGCAACTGTGTAGTTGCATAGTACAGTGCAGTAATAAATGTACCTGTTTCTTTTTTTCTCTAAGGTTAAATCCAGTTCAAGACATGCACAACTAATAAGTGAACCATCACTGAAAGAACATGTGAAAAGAGCACTCAAACCATGTATATATTCAGTCTATCGTCAGTGATCATATTGAAAGAATGTACAATTTCAGATATGAAGCTTTGCCTAGTTACTTGAAGGACTAACAACTGATCAGGATTCCTTAAAAATCATGTATTTTATTGATATTTTCAACAACATAAGTATAGTCGAATATGAGATTGTCAGTCGTAAAGAAAATCGTAATTTTACATTGACAATAAAGCTGCACGAAACTGCGAGATTAACACATTCACTTTGATTTCTGTGTGGGGTGATCTTCTGGTGAGTGACTTGTCATATTGCTGTAGTGCATCGTGACCCATCAGGAAGTTGTGCACCTTTGAAACTTCATCTAGATGTAGAGAAATGGTACCACAATGCGTCACAACAGAAGCAAAAAGCATTTTTCCTTTTTATTGATTTTTGGCAGATGTTGCTTGCGCATTACGGGAAAGCCTTGCGCAGCCACGCAGTGCAAATAACTGCAGTGACCCACATGTGACCCATGCTGCAGTGAACGTGTTAATGCTCTGTGATGATACTTTATGTATATATCTCCTTCAGGTGCCTATTAGTTCTGTCTATTAAAAATTCAGTTCCACCACACTTCTTGCATCTTCAGAATAATGAACAGCCTAGAGCTGCAGAACGGATTAAGGATTTTCAATTCTTCAGCGAGTTTTGTCAAATTTACAGAATGTGGAATCCATGTGAGAACTCCCCGCAGGTAATCAGAACACGAAAACGGGAACTATTTCATGTCATGCACACATGGAAAGAACCTATCAACCACTTGAAAAATATGCCTGATGCAAAACATTGTGAAAAACAACGAAAATGAACTCGCTGCATGATGACATATTGACAATGTGAGCAAACATCCAGCCTTCTACCTTCTGAATCATTCTACCAAAACTAACTTATTATTAAACCTTGCAGCACAGGTCCAACCAGAAGCATTTCAAGCTGTACGCCCCATAAGTTTTAAACATTAATTTCATAGTGCTTTTACTTTCGATGCACTATCTCTTGGCGTATACGTAGCACCTGAAGGGGATATGTATATATGACCACATACCATTCTGATACCTTCATTATGGTCAAAATGCATCAACTTCCCTGGCACTAAACTATATTTACTGTCTTAATTACCATGTGTAATCTTTAATGCATTTCCTTTCTTTTGTGAAGAAATATGCCTTTGTGAAACATGGCCATCATGTAACAGCAGTATGGCCCCAGCTCATTTGTCCTGTGCCGTGACCACTCCATGCTCAGCAATATTGGCAATTGTGAAGGCAGCGAATCTCGAATCGGCACAGCTGTCACTCATTTTTCCACGCACAATTGCCATTGCCTTAAGTTGTCTGGTCAGGATACACTGCTAAAGATTAGCGTATTCATTATATTATATTGCCACAGATTGAGTGTTTACTCACACCACCATGTTTTTTAATGGAAAAATGCAGAAAGTTTTGTGTATCCCCCAACAATTCTGCACAGGAAACTTGTGTAGGGCGATAGTAAGCTCAAGCTCGAATACTCATGAGCACCAACGACAGATTGTGTGCTTTTGGGTTGTGTTTTACACTTGAAATTCCAGAGGTTGGTTGCCTACATCTTCTTAAGGTATCCTTAACTATCAAACTCAGGCATCCTGAATGGATCAACGTCATAAAGAGAGCGATTATAAAAAAAAAGTTCTAACTTATGTAGATCCAACGCACATTTTGGAATTTATATGAAATGAAGCTTTTGGGAAGCGTTTAATGAAATCCTATACATTCGCCCATTCAATTCCTGCATCTTTGACATAAAGGAAACTGGTGCATGTGCATCTGCTCTCGCACACCCTTGCCACGCCATGTCACGACTCTTGTCTACAAATATAATCATCCTTACTTATTTTAAATGTACCGCCCTCTTCTTGGCCAATCCCCTGTTGTGGGTGTATGCCGTAGTATGGGAATCATCATCAATAGTACATTTCAGTTATCTCAAAAAGGTAGTTGGCTTTGGCATGATAGAAGTACATGTACGATTGTGGCCTTATGGCTAGGAAAGTAGGCATGAAAGGCACTGCACCCAGCCAGGCAGCAGCCACAGTCAAGAAAGTCAAGGTGGGATGGCAAAGAAACCTTCACTTTAAACACCCTGAACACTACTCTAGGTATACTTTTTGTGAACATAAAATGGGACACAGTACACTGTACCAGCTGCAGAGGTCCAGTAGTGCCGGCTACCCCATTGAAATGATTGCCTGAGTGGTTGAAGGCTCCATGAAAGAGTTAAAGGGAGGACTAAAAGGCCCATATTGACACACCTGACACTGAGTCAAGCAAGCAAGATCCTGTACCTCTAAATTATCACGCTGCCCTAAATAGGCTCATAGGTGTGGCATCAAAGTTTTGCTTTTGGCTTTGCAATGACTTTCATGGTACATGCAGTAGGGTGAATGGGGATCATGAGAAAAATACTTGTGATAAAAAGCCTACTGTGAAGTTAATTGAATGCAGTACTGCCATCATATAGAAAACAACAGTTTCTTGTGATATATACTACAGTGGACAGAGGGTACAGTGTGTCATGAAAAATTACATGAGCACTGGGCAGCAGTGCAGGCACTAGCAACACGTGGGGCAATTGGCTAAGTATTGCTGCCAGCCCCCATGCATGCCAAAGTTTAAGCATATTAATATCCTTGCACATTTCTGATCATGATTGTTAGGGAAATTTATGAATAGTTCGAAATTAAGAAAGAAGGTGACATGCAAGTACACAATCGGTGGCGATAAAAATTAGGGATATGTTTATCTGGCATGGTCCAGTACAGTTCATGAATGTAAGCATAGTGACATGGATGGTATAGGACTGTTTTGTTTTGTTTGGTATTATTACGATATCATCGAGCGATGCTCAAGAGACGAGCCGCCGCGAGAACGACGAAGAAGTTGGTCGGTGCCCTTGGCACGAGCGAGTGTCAGCCTGGCTGCCTGGCTCCAGTGTAAATAGCATAGTATTATGCATAAAATGGTGCACTGTTCTAAAGACTTGTGTTCAGCTTGGTCATGTATGTAGTGACCTTCACTGCTTGTGTCCATTCTGCCGACTAGTCCTCTGTGCCTTTCCACTGTAACTGTAATGGATTGTGAAATTATGCACCAACTAGCCCAAATATTTGTGTTAACAATCATAATACAGTTTGTTGGCCACAGTCTGTTACGAGTATCATACCCTTCTCAGAAAGCCTTTTCAAAAGAAATAACAGTTGGTTAGAATTATGTGTCGTTTCTAGTGACATTCCATCCGCTTTGTGATGCTGAACTCGGTATTTTCCCCTCGGCTCTGCTTTTCTTGACTTCTACAGGTTCAACCAGGAGATGACACTGGCCGAGTTCAAGCGTATTTGGTACATTGAATACCTTCACCGTATGTGGGGCCGCACTATTGGTGCAGTATTTTACACGGGTGCTGCCTGGTTCTGGTGGCGGGACTGCCTGAGTCGCCGAGCTAAGGTGCACGTCAGCCTTCTAGCTGTGGGGCTGGGATTTCAGGGGTTCTTGGGTTGGTACATGGTGAAAAGCGGCCTCCAGGACCAGCCACATGTCAGCCAGTACCGGCTGGCTGCTCACCTGGGCACAGCATTGGCCTGGTATAGCCTGGCCTTTTGGTCAGGCATCTCCCACCTGTCAACACAACCCATGCATACTTCTGCGCTGCTGTCAACAAGCATGCGGAGGGGTGCCCATGGAGTCCTCGGGTTGGTGTTTGTCACTGCCATGTCGGGTGCAATTGTGGCAGGTTTGCGAGCAGGTCTTGTCTACAACTCCTTCCCTAAGATGGCCGATCGCTGGGTGCCTTCTGACATATTGGCGCTTGAACCCAAGCTGCGCAACTTCACTGAGAACCCAACAACAGCCCAATTTGATCACCGAATACTGGTAAACTTGCCTTTTCTCATTACTGGCTTGTTTTCTAGCTTGCTAAGAGTGAGCAGCACAGTCTCTAGTTGTTATTGCCTGACAGGACTAAAATTTTAAAGCATGACTTGATCATGTTTTGCTGCATGGTGCATAATGCTTTTTTCTTTTCTTTTTTCTGTGTGTGTAAATAGTTGCACTAAAAGGTCTCCACAGAGAACAAGCTGGCATGCTCAGGAAAAGTCATGCTATGCCTTATTCCCCGACAAATATTAAGGCTTAGCATACAATAAACAAGTTTAAAGCAGTCTTGCTTTCACTGTGTCACCGTAAAGTACTGTTAAATCACCCATACTTTCGGAACATATTGTGACGGGGCATCAAATATATGAAAAGCAAAACACGATTCATAAACAGACAGAGATGGGGAAAATGGCTGAAGACACTCGTCTCAGTGATTGTCTTCTTCGTTAGTCCAAGGAAGTGGCTCGTAGCATCTAACCTCCCTGGCAGGCGGAGCGCCATCTCAACACAGACTAATTATACAAGGAGGAGGTGCCATATGGAAAAACCAGATTGTCTCCTTGCTGAATTCCAACAAGAAGCACTTGTTGAAACCCCTGTTCATAATTAGTTTTTGTTTTTCTTTTCATTTACAATACTGCTACTACTCTCATTCAAGTGCAAGGCAGTTGGACAATACAATAATATTTTGTCGATGTGTGTTTTATTTTTTAATAGCAGAATTTTAAAAAATCGCCTGTGCCATATACGACAGATATACTCTTTGAACTGGATTACTCAAAGAGGCTGATATTACTTACACTGGAAATCAAAATGCACGGTTGTCTAATTTCTAAAAATTCACAAATCAACTTTTTAATTAATTAAGCACACACATTGCACCATACGAATTCAAGACAGCGATTTCACAAGACATCCACTTGAAATTAATTTTAATAGCAGCACCACTTTTGAGATAAGTGCTGTCAAACTTGCACTAAAAATGCACTGTTGTTTCACTAACCTTCTTTGCTCTTGTTACTTGCTCACCATAGTGACAGCAAGAAATAAATGGTAAAATCAGCCTTCGCTTCGTGTAATTTCACACGGAGTACAAAGCATCCGAAATAGTGCACACACCGATGTCTGGGAGGCCATGGAGTAACCAAAGTGTTTTGATGCCTAGCTGTCAGATGGCACCACCTCATTTACCACTGGCAGCAGGCAGTGAATTTTTGCCGGTGTTGACAACACATTTGAACTAGACAAAAGTACCCTCCTGTTAAAACGCTGACCTCGCAGCACACTTGAGATTTTATTTACGGGTGTACGATTGTATTGGTTCAGACAACAACGAAAGTTTGCCCTTTTTTTTTTCTCGATGTCGTGCCAATGTATATTGTTGTCCCACAGCAAGATGCGACAGTACAGCAGGGTCCGCTCATCGCATCGCTTGTTGCTTGAATATTGCATGCATGTGGTTGCCTATCTTTTATGAGCTTTGCAAGCCAGGAAGATAAGGGCAGCACTACTCAATACAGAAACTACCAAAACATGAGGGTGCGGGTGGCATGGAATCGAGCAAAAACAACCTTTTGACCATTCGCCACGTCGTCAAAGGTATAACATCGATGAGTTCTTTTTTCAGAAACGAATAGAAGTAGACAAGTTGCCTTTTCTTCCATGTTATAATGCAGTGCAATGATCTTTTTATTGTCAGTGGTTGAGTATAAGTGACAGACTTATAATGAGGTGTTACTATGTCAGTCGACTTCCGTTAATTCAATTCTGACGGGACTGACGAAATTGATCGAATTATCCGGCGGGTCGAATCAAACAAGATGCAGAAGATATGCGAAAATGCACCACTGATCAGTAATTTGACAATATTTGCCTCATTGTAACACACCCCCAAATCAAATGTGTGCCAACTTTCTGTGTGCCCAAAGTAGGAAGGTAACATAGATGTGACATTAAGAATCCTAAATAAAGTAGAAATGTAATGTGCAACCAATATTTTAGCAAAAAAAAATAGGCAAGGGTCTAATATGTGTTGCACCATGGCAGCCATGTCCTGAAGTTAGGTTCGCCGCAATACATTCCTGTTAGGCGCTAAACATGCAAATGCCGCAAAGGCGATTTTAGTTTCGTGTTCGATTGCATAGCGCAGGCGATTTTTGGCCCAATTTTCATGAAAGAAAAAAAAGAGCTGCGCATTAGAATAGGGTAAATACTGTAATTAGACATTGTGAGCTGCGGTTATTGCTTGAAAATCTTCCTAGGACAGGCCAGAAATAGGCGGTTTCGGCGAGAGATGAAGTGTGTTCAGCACATTTCCTGTCCCCTAAGCTCTGGAAAGACAGACGCTGCCACTAAAGGTGTCGCTAATGCGGTCCCCATAAGGGTGAGGCATATGTGCGCTGACTGGTCAATTCTATACTAGGATGTCCCAGTGGAGTGTCAAATCGTGTTCTGCATTCACCTCAATTTCTCGATTACTAAACTTTTATTCTGGATAATATCTCTCGCACTTTCTTTGCAGCCCAGAAGTTTTGTTACTAATATGTGCTTTCATCCAAACAAATGGAAACTGCACTCTGTGCAGTGTACATCTGGCCTACATTTGGTACTGAAGATGTACACTCGTGTACTGTTGTCTACACATCATTGACCGTGCATGCTTTAAAAGGACTGAATTTTTCTGCTCTTGGCATGTATAGCTCATTTTCCAGATGTCCAGGCCAACCTGGAGTCTGTGAGCATTATAGTGCAGCTATAGGTTGTAGGCTCTCTGCCTAGCCCACAAGAAACTGCATTTTTACATTGCACCAGTGCCCAAGAAGCTCTTGCTCGTGGCTGTACATAGGCAAATACATTGCAATTCATTATCTGTGGCTCATGTTCAGTGCACCTGTGGCATGTACAAAGGCTCCTCCTGCGATAAGAATTTACAATATTAATTATTAGAGAAAAAAGTAGGTGCCCTTTTAAGATATGTAATCTCCATATTTTCAACCAATGACAACATTCAAAGGCCCAAATAACAAATGTTATGAATGTAAGTTTTTAAAAGCACGAGTGCTGCACTTTCCCACGATGATGTCATTTGATGAGAGGGTGCACCGGGCAGCTGCCGTCTACGCGACTGTAAAGACTTTTTACTTAAAAAAAGATAATGATGAATAGCCGGGCAAGGGAACAAGAGTTCAAGATAGCCAGTCAGACTCTAGAGTCTGTGAAGGAGTACGTTTACCTAGGTCAATTAATCACGGGACCCTGATCATGAGAAGGACATTCACAGAAGAATAAAAATGGGTTGAATTGCATACGACAGACACTGTCGGCTCCTGACTGGAAGCTTACCATTATCATTGAAAAGGAAGGTGTACAATCAGTGCATTTTACCAGTGCCGACATGTGGAGCAGAGACTTGGAGACTGACAAAGAAGCTTGAGAACAAGTTAAGGACTGCACAAAGAGCGATGGAACGAAGATTGCCGTGCTAGGCATAACATTAAGAGACAGAAAGAGAGCAGTTTGGATCACAGAGC
Source organism: Dermacentor albipictus (assembly GCF_038994185.2). Classification (NCBI taxonomy): domain Eukaryota; kingdom Metazoa; phylum Arthropoda; class Arachnida; order Ixodida; family Ixodidae; genus Dermacentor; species Dermacentor albipictus. The sequence continues at coordinate 244,472,416 of NC_091821.1, read as the reverse complement.
AAATGGGTATAGACGATATTCTAATTCACATCAAGAGAAAAAGTGGAGCTGGGCTGGTCATGTAATGCGCCGGTTAGATAACCATTAGACCATTAGAGTTACAGAATGGGTACCAAGAGCAGGGAAATGCAGTCGAAGACGGCAGAAGACTAGGTGGAGCAATGAAATTAGGAAATTCGCGGGCGCTAGTTGGAATCGGTTTGGCACAGGACAAAGGTAATTGGAGATTGCAGGCCTTGAAGGCCTTCGTCCTGCACTGGACTTAAAACAGGCTGATTATTATTATTATTATTATTATTATTATTATTATTATTATTATTATTATTACTTAGTTTTAATGATTGTCGTTTGGCTACTGAGCACGAGGTCGCGGGATCGAATCCCAGCCACGGCGGCCACATTTCGGTGGGGACGAAATGTGAAAACACCCAAGTACTTAGATTAAGGTGCACATTAAAGAACCCCAGGTGGTTGAAATTTTAAGAGTCCTCCACTACGGCATGCCTCATAATCAGAAAGTGGTTTTGGCATGTAAAACCCCATAATTTTTTTTTTTCATGATTATCATTGGCTGGCTGGAAGTGTGCATACTGCTGAACCTTTAGCAAAGCATTTTACTGCTTTCAGCATGCCACAGAAGGAAGTTGGTGTGAAGACGTGCTGCGCACACTTCTGCGCCAACAATACGCTGAAAGATAGCGGCATCTCATTGACAACTATGAACAGGTGTTCACTTGGTTGTTATTTAGGCTTTACCATTAGACACACAATCATTAAACTTCGTGTGAGCACATTATTGCTTTCATGTGCTTTTGAAACATGAAAATTATGAGTAAACTAGACTTTCTTATGGGCTTGTCATAGAGGAAAATGAGTAAGGAAAACAATCTATGTGATAACCAATCATTTTCCGTCAATGCTGCCTCCTTTAGTAGTTGCTGTGATATAGTTACTAGCGCGAACAAAGCTAATGGAAAAAAAGTTGGGACAGGACCGAGTGCTAGACTTCAACTGAGAAAATTTTATTCGTGCAACATTCAAAGAGGCCACCCGATACTCAAATAAATGCGCAGGCAAACGCATAGACGAAAGTGCCAGAAAGGAGGTGACCAAGAGTAAAACGAAGCGGATAGGTGCCCACAACGTGCCATTACAAATAACTGATGACAAGGTTCTTCTTAAGGTACAGCACTTCTTTATCAGTGAGTACCAGAGATGGTACACTTAGGTATTCATCACCAACATTTAAAATGCAAAATGCCTAAAAAATTTCCCCAACGGCCTGGCACACCGGCTGAGCACATGCGTGTTAAGAAAACACTGGGAGCAAATACATCTTCGGCAATGATCAGCCAAGTGGTCAGAGACTGCTATATCGCTTACCGTTGTCCAGTGCTCTTAAGCCGGTCATTCAGGCATCTGCCCGTTTGCCCAATATAGCATTTTCCACAAGAAAGTGGAATCTTGTAGCCACTCCCACATTGCAGTTTACCAAGCGGGTGGCATGCTTCTTAATGCAGGCATCTTTTTTCCCAGCGTTTACTGTCCTGTTTCTGTCTTATCCCAACCTTTTTCTGTTAGCTTTGCTCGTGCTAGTAACTATGTCACAGCAGTAGCATCAACGCCAACTAGCCCAACTCTCTCCCTTTGATTAATCTCTTTTAGTAGTTTTTGGTTGCATGCCCCTATTAAATTCAGCAGTGAGGCATAGCAGGCAGTCGTGATGCTAGCACATAAGAGGAACAGGCTGAGTATGGAACCATGGTTAGCAAACATCGCTGTAGCAGTCAGTGTACTCTAGTATCGGCACGTCAAGTGAGTGTTGGCAGGTTACGTGTCACTGTTTCTAAACCAGTCTAGTGACTAGTGAAAAGTTTCCTCGGTGCAGTCTTGGCTGTGCACTGTGGACAAAAGTGGCATGCAAAATATAAGTGTGTGTAGCTTGTGCTGCTAATAAGAGCAATGGCATGATTTCAAGCACAGTATCCAGCTCTGTATCAAAAGAAGTGCAACAGAAGAGGATGTTTGGCACGTCCAACATTGGCATTAACTTAGGTACATGGTAAATGCATTTCTTCAGTAAATTTTTTTCCCAGGGTGGAGACAATAGTTGTACATTGTATCAGTGTATGTATATGCCTGTGCTTTTACATTATCACTGTTGCAAACTGTTTTTGTCATGTATCCTTCATGTGTCAATGCAACACGCACAAAAGCAAGTCCGCAAGAACTTACCAAAAAGCTGAACAAAGGAGACAGTAGTCCCAGTAACAAACAATGTAAAAAAATGGCTGTGGCTTAGCTAAGGTTAAGCCCAGGATGCGAAGCATACTAGCCTTTATTTTAGTTGTTGAACCACTGTTTAGCCTGGTGAACTGCTGTTGCTTGGCTATATTTGGTTCGGCTAGACGAAGAAACAACTCATGCGTTACTCTGCTTCGCCTTCAAGAGTGGAACGCGAGAGCGTTCCCGTCGACCCGCCAAGGGGTGTAAGACAATGGGCTACGGCGCAGCGACTACGCGCCCCGCATTGGACGCGGTGAGCGTCGAGCAACGCAGCGTTCGGCGCGGCAACGAAATGTGCGCCTGAGCAAGCGACGCACGCCTGAGCCTCAGAAACAGCTCGTTTCTAAGGCAACACCGCATTCACTAGAGGCGCTTTTGTACCGCTTTGAAGCATCGTACTCGTGGCTCAGTGGTAGCGTCTCCGTCTCACAATCCGGAGACCCTGGTTCGATTCCCACCCAGCCCATCTTGCAAGAGTTGAGCCAAAGCCACCTAGAAGATCAGTCTCTGTAGCACGCCGCAACCTTCGCTTCTCATTCCAACGAGCAGCTCTGTCTCCAGGAGGCATCTCACCTCGTGAGTGTCTAGCAGAGGCAAGCGACGCCGCGAGCAACGGCGCGAGTTGGAGCCCTCCTCTGTCGTGACGTCACGGTATCACGTGGTATTGAAGGCGACACCGCCGCGCCTGAGGAGCTGGGTTGAGCTCTCGTAATATGCTTCGCATAAAAATATGGCTTACATGTCTATTCAAGCCTCGAAGCATGATGCACAAGTACTTGCACATCAGCAAAAAAAAAATTTGGGACGCTTGCTTAGTAGGTACTTCCTGACCAAAAACAGCAGAAAAATACTAGACGATGCTTGCACCTGTCACGACCATGCAAACATGTGGCAGTAGCAGAAAACAGCGGAGCTAGCACGCTTTCATCTAGGCTTCCCAGCAGACTGTTGCTAGGTGCTCACGCAACGTCCTGAAAAGGTCCCTTCACAACATGTAGTGACAGCACAGTGTCCTAGATCTGACTTTGTGTGTGGGCAACTTATGTGACGTAGGTAAACAGCACGACTTTTGACAAGCGTTAGCTTTTTGCTATTCTGCAGTGAATGCTTATTCAGTCAGAGTTTTAACAAGGTCCACATCATCCTTAAGTTGTTGACAACAGTCATTTGTGACCTTTCAGCAGACTCTTGGATGATTCCATATGTCAAAGCCCAACAGCTAAATTTGTCTCAAATACGTGACAGCCAGTGATCACATAAAAAAAAACTTTGACACGCAATTTCAACATAGGTGATGTCTGAAAGCAGTAAAGCAACGGCTTTTAGTGTAAAGGACACCAACGGCAGGTCACAAAATACAAACGTAGGCACCACTTCGCTTTAAGGCATGGATTGTTCATGGTAACAAAAACAGAGGTCAGAAAGCAGTATGAAAGCATTCTGTTTATATTATATGCTGTCCAATCACGTAAAAATGCTGTAAAGCTTTGCATGGCTTTTGTATATAAGTGTTCTGGTGTTGCTAGTGTACACAGTCTTGAAAGGTATGATCTTTGGAAAGTGGTCGTTTTACTGGTAATCATCTCGGGTACTGTGCATAAGCTGAAACGCAGAAGCTAAGTTTGTTTTGCTGCATATAATTTATGGCTTCAAAGTTGTGACTTGTCTGGAGCTGACTTTGAAAAATCCATTAATATCAGGTTACTGCTAGTGGAGCTATAATACTGTCACGTGGTAGTGACGTTAAAGAACACAGTAGCAGTACTGTGAAAGACAAAACTAGCTTTTATTGGGCGAACCTGTGCCCACAAAACAGGCTACACTTAAAGCACAACGATAGCGGCGAACACAGTCGGCGATCGGCGAAATCTGATCAGCGGGTCAAGCGCGTCGGCTTTTATAGAGCAGTCGTCGAATGTTCCAGACTAATCGTTCGGACCCGCGTGCCTTCCACAAAGTTCTACACCATTCGCGTTACGCGATGAAATCAGATAACACCAGGTTCGGCAACAACAGACAACTGGGTAGAAGCATCAATAACTTTCCAGAAACGTCGGATACATGCAGGCGCGTCCCTCGCTGTGCGATTACAGTTGTTAAGCGGCAAAACGTGTCGCCCGATAAAGACAAGTACACGTGTCAATACTATATGAGACTAAGGGGCCGCCCTCGTCTAAGGGCCACACCCCCACTTTGGAGGGCAAAATTTTGGTTAAAAAAAATTCAAAGTATCCTGCCGGAAAGCAAAGTTAGTTTCATTGCTGCTAGCTGACGCCAGCTGCTTTTCCGTCGACGCCGCTCAGGCCAGTGCTGCTGCGCCATTATTTTTTTGTGTGGTGCATCGTCTCGGCTGTGTTAGCAGTGTTTCCAGTCGGATAGGTGGCATTTCACCTCTAGAGAAGGGAGCCCTGTTTGGGCCAGTAAAATAAAATAATAATAATCTTTATGACATGTCATTTGCACCTCTCTTACCCTCTGCTACAGTGGCGGAAACAGTACAAACCACTAGCAGGCTGTCATCGGCCTGATTCGTGTAAGGGCTGCACCCAGCCATGTTTCTAGAAGAAAAAAAAGTGCAGCTCTTACACGAGCATATACAGTATCTTATAGCAGGCACCACACGACATTGATAACAAGATGTCTGCCGTGCCTTGGGCGTCACCTATTCACTCGAGCAATAAGTACCCAGATACAAAACAAAGGGGGTGCTTTTTAACTAGATTTATTTCACCACAACTCTTCCATCCTGAAAATAAGGAGGCACTTGGATTTCTGAAGCATTGGCTTTCAAGAAAATGTGCTTATTTTTACTTTTATGTCATCTTTGTCATGAGAAAAAGAAAGGTGAATGGGTTTGATTCAGAAAACTTGCCTTTTTTACAGGGTGAAAGTGTCGTGATCTTTGTGACTGGTCTCTGGCTTTGGGGCCGGAGGCAGCCTCTGCCCCCGCGAGCAAGGAAGGCACTCCACTGTCTTCTAGCTGCTGCGTGGCTCCAGGTAAGAGAAGTATAAACCAGCTGTTGTACTTTATGTTTTTTTTTTTACCATACATGGCGGACACAATTCAATTCTAGCTTGAGCCACACTCCAATGACTTTACTTTTTAGCCAATCCATGCAGAAGCTTTGCCTCTTGAAATAATGACAGGTGTGCCATACCTTGAAGTAAGGCAGTCACCTTTGAGCACTCGGTGAGCACTTAGAATGAGGAGTAATGTGCTTTGTCAAGACATTTTTAAAAATAATTCTGGTATTGAAAACTGGTGCCTATTTGTGGAAGTGGCTTTACGAGAATAACTCCCTGCATCTGAAGGAGCTGAAGTCAACGACAGTTTTGTTTGTGCCTTCCAAATTTAGAACCTTCTAGAATGTGAAAAGAAATTGCATGGTTTTTGTGGCATCCTTTTCTGCCGCCACTGCACAACTCCACACGACGCACACGGAAATACATTATCCTTAAGAATATAGCTTGAACGACAAGGTAATGTGAAGGGGTTATAAATACAGTCGCCGACCATTTATTCGGACCTCACGGGTACTGCGGAAGTGTCCGAATAAACAGGTGTCCGAAAAATCAGATTAAGAAAAAAAAAAATCCTTTATTTCCACGTACTTATTCGGGCTCGGCAGTAGGCTTGAAGAAATTGTGAATGCGCCGTTGCACGCTGTTCCGTTTATGCGCAGTCAGATAAACCTGAATCTCGGAGAGGGTCGTATGGTCACTATAGGCGGCTGAAAGCACAGTCATTGTTTGAGCACGCTCCGCATGCGACGGAAGCGTAGCACATAGTGCGTCATCTTCTGACACGGAGTCATCGTCCGGTGGTGCAGCAGAAACCTGACGAATGATCTCGCCGTCATCGAGTTCTGCGCATGTCAGTACAGCAGTGCGAGCACCTGTGAAACTGTCAGATGAGACAGTGTCCGGAACCACTGCACAGGTCTCGGCAGAACACTTTCGGCGTTAGTAGGGTGCACATCGAAAGGCGACAAATCCTTGGCCTCCCGGCACCCGCTTGCCGGCATTCCCCAGCGCAGTCTGCGCGGGCACTGTCAGTGCCATTAGACACTTGACGCAATGTTTCCGTATGCCACGTTGCATCACCGCAACCCCGACACAGCACACAAAGCAAACATCACCACGCTGTCACGCTGATACCAGTCGCAAAAATGGAAAACGTGGCCTACTCGCAGCATCGTGCACGAAGAAACGAACAAATCAGCTGCTGTCTTGACATGGCTTACTAAGCTGAGACCGGAACTGCTGTAGCCACGAACCAGGCAGAAACGATGATGATAAGCGGGGATTTGCAGTAGCGCCACTTCGTGGGGCAGCAAGGAGGCTCCATTCAAAACAAAAATGGCATTAAGCAAGTCGAACCATGCACCGGTCAGAGTCGGTGCATGGTGCGTTCGATCGAGTTGGCTCAAGGGAGTGTCCGAACTTTCGGCAGTCGTTATACATTATGGTCTACGGGAAGAATGGCGGTGCAGCGAAGCAGACCACATCTAGAATAGCATAATCGACAATCCCTTGTTGCAATGACCATGGGTGCACACATATGTTACATGAGTGTTTCAACTTGTGAGGACGCTCAACTCTCGCGTCGCCTGTAATCCGGCTTCCACGTGTAGATGTGTGCCACAGCTGGTCGGTGTAGTTGCAGAGTATGAGAGGTGGCGTTCTAATGCTGGCTTCACGTGACGGCTTGGATATTTGGCCGCAAAGGGAAGAAGCTACCATCTCTGGCTCGCGGTTGGTGGCGCACACGGACATGTCGCGGGGTACCGGGATGGACAAGCATGATCATTCGAACACACCACCATTCATGTGATTGTACACATGAACGATTGGGCGTTCGTGGGACGAGCGTATTTGGTCGGCATCCAGTTGTAGGGAGTCAGACTTCCACGTTTCACCAGCACCCATCAGGATGTTCCGTTAATTTAATTCGGCTAGTTGGTATTGGTGTACAAATAAATAAATGCCCTTTTGGTTGTTTGCACTACTGTGTTGTCGTTCCTTTGTCTCAAGGGCACGATTGGGATCCCACGAACTGGAGCAGCTTGTGCATTGCTATAGTGGATGGGGCCATTAGGCATAAAGCCCCTGACCCACTGTAATTGGACTTTTTGCCCTATCACTGGTTTTAGACTTGCACCGGCTGTGATTTAGCTGGCTGAGGTGGCGGATTGAGGCCATCAAATTTTTAAGCATGAGCAATATATTGGTTTATTGTTCTGAATGTAATGCAGAGTGCTTTGTTGGGAATTCAGCCAAAATAAAGGGAGAAAACAATATGTCATTATTTATGCAAATGCAGTATGATGTCACTTGGCAGTGGCAGAGCTAGGAAGCCTGTTGCCACTGTGTGCAATGCTCATCTCTCCTCCTGCGCTCTTATTCGCTCACAGGGAATTCCCACATCATAGCTGCCGTCGTAGCCCAAAGTGAAGCTTTGAGATGGGGTACATTACTATTTCAGCTGCTTCAGGCACTGCTGAGGCACTGTGTTGTTCCATTTGCAGGCTACCCTGGGAGTGTCGACACTCCTAACCTATGTTCCTGTTTCGCTTGCATCATCACACCAGGCAGGAGCAGTCACCCTGCTCTCAGTGGCCCTCTGGCTCACTCACGAGCTTAAGCTGCTCAGGAGGATACCAAAGTGAACACACGAGGCCACCTGAGTTTGCTAAAGTATGTATTACTGTACCATGTGACAAGAATAAAACGTCCAAAAAGTGACTTGGTCCATGACTGGCTCGGTGACTAGTTTTGGGCACCTTCTTTCATATGTTCTGGATACTATTCCAAAAATGCTTGCATAGCTGCCATTACAGCAATTCCGCAGCATACACACCCGAGTTGCTTGCTTGATTCCCTGTAAAAAAAAAAAAACACTGCCGTCATTATTTGGAAGCTGTTAGGTAGCCCTCTATAAATGCAACACTGCAAAATGCCAAGATATGAACTTACGGTTGTTCATTGATGTTATTGATCTATTAAGCTATTAAATAGATATGTCTATATAGCAGTACAACCTATTATAATGCACTGCATTACGTTTGAAGAAACATTATCCATGAAATCTGTTATGGCCAGCTTGCAAAGAAAAAAATGGCTGTGGCTTAGCTAAGGTTAAGCCCAGGATGCGAAGCATACTAGCCTTTATTTTAACGCGACAGCGTTAAGGAGCTCGTGTCGCAGAAAAGCCGGTGTCGTCGGCGTCGGCTCAGGCGTGCGGCGCTTGCTCAGGCGCACATTTCGTTGTCGCGCCGAACGCTGCGTTGCGCGACGCTCACCGCATCCGATGCGGGGCGCGTAATCGCTGCGCCGTAGCAAAGCCACCTAGAAACAGTCTCTGTAACACGCCGCAACCTTCGCTTCTCATTCCAACGAGCAGCTCTGTCTCCAGGAGGCATCTCGCCTCGTGAGTGTCTAGCAGAGGCAAGCACAGCTGCTTATATACCGCCGCGACGGCGCGAGTTGGAGCCCCGTTTCTCCTCTGTCGTGACGTCATGGTGTCACGTGGTATTGAAGGCGACACCGCCGCGCCTGAGGAGCTGGGTTGAGCTCTAGTAATATGCTTCGCATAAAAAAGTTAACTGCAATCTTCAAAACCTTTGATGCAGAAGGTAAAAACTAGAAGGTGCTTGGGTAATTGTCTGTAAAGGTCATTGCCTTGTGTGTAAGGAAGCAAAAGTGGTTGCACGGGTGTTTCAATATTGATTGGTACGGTTATGCAATGTGATGGCATCATCATGGTGGAGAAATGGAAGGCCACATCAGTCTGAAGCTGCTTTTAATATGAACCTGCGTGTAATCGCGTTCAGACCATAACTACTAAGTTGATGTGCCATTTTATCGGACCAATACCTACAGCGAATTTTTCATTCCAAAGACTAGCAAAGAATGTAACCACCTTCCCGCTTCCATAGCCACCATCACCGACATCGACAGCTTCAAGACTGCCATTCATGAAGCCTTTTGCTAACATGTTTTTTCTTCACTTGCTATAACTGTATTTTTTCTCTTTTACTGCACAAATATTTGTATTTACTATGCCTTCCTGTAATGCCGTCAGGCCTCGGAAGTATGCTAAATAAGTTAATTACGGCATCAATACATCACGTCACACTCGATAATTCAGTCATGAAAAAAAAAACAAGTCGGCTGCACTTTTTGGAGCTATCTAGCATCTGCTTCCATCAAGCGGCAGTTGTGGGATGAATGCTGGTTTTGCAAAACATTCATAACATATGCCTTAACACTCACCAGGGGTCCTCTTCTTTGAGGAGGTCTGGCAGCACACTGACCAAAGCTATATTTAAAAAGCCTCCGGAAGTGAAAGGCAGTATCCAGGATGTAGATGTGTCTGAAAATAAATTACTGCCATGACTGTGTGATACATTCATTGTATAACAGCAAATCAGCTTTTAACATAAGAGCTTGCACCTCCACTGATGTGCAGAGAAAAATGGCGCATTACTTCACAAGAATGGTTCTGAGAAGTTTGGGTGAGGGAAGCTCATAGCTTGCAGTTTTGGCTATGTTCATCATCATTATTGTCAGCCTATCTTTATGTCCACTGCAGAATGAAGGCCTCTCCCAGCAATCTCCCATTACCCCTGTCTTGCACTAGCTGATTCCAACTTGCGGCTGCAAATTTCTTAATTTTCTACCATCCTTGACTGCACTTCCATTCCATTGGCACCCATTTTGTAACTCTAATGTTCCAGTCCTATGCCTTACATGGCCTGCCCAGCTCCATTTTTTTCTCTTAGTGTCAACTAGAATGTCAGCTATCCCCATTTGCTCTCTGATCTACACTCTCTCTTCCCATCTCTTAACATTACGCCTAACATTTTTTCTTCCATCAATCTCTGCACGGTCCTTAAATTGCTCTCGAGATTCTTTGTTAACCTCCAAGTTTCTGCCCCATATCTTAGCACCGGTAGAATGTAATGACTGTACACTTTTCTTTTCAATGACAGTGGTAAGCTTCCAATCAGGATTTGGTAATGCCTGCCGTACGCACTTCACCCCCTTTTTATTCTTTTGTAAATTTCTTTCTCATGATCAAAGCCCCCTGTGAGTAACTGACCTCGATAATCATATTCCTGCACAGACTCTAGAGGTTGAATGGCAATAATAAATTCTTGTTCCCTTGCCAGGCTACTGAACATTAATATGCAAAAAACAAAGGCAATTTTTAAGCCTATTCTTACTTTTTCTCAGTTAAGGTCCTGAATAATTTGTTACAATTTATCCCCAGTGTTCCTGAATAGGACATTGTCATCTGTAAAGTGAAGGTTGTTGAGATATTTGCTGCTGATCCTCGCTCCTAAGCATTCCCAGTCTCTTGAATAGAGCAGTAATGCAGTGAATAGCATTGGAGAGGTGTCTGCTTGCTGAACCCCTTTAGGTAATTTTCTACTTTTCTTATGGAGAAGCAACGTAGCTGTGGAATCTTTGTAGATATTTCCCACAATAGTCACGCATGCCTCCTGTACATCTTGATTAAGCAATGCCTCCATGACTGCTGTTATCTCTACTGAATCAAATGCCTTTTCATAATGTATGAAAGCCATATAGTTGTATTGGTTGTACTCCACAGATGTCTCAATAACCGGGGGACGTATTTTGCAACGATCCACTTCAGCGATACTATCGCCTTGGCCATCAAGAGCACGCTGATTGGCTGGCTGAGCACTACGTCATCCAATTTTCTCAACCAGCCAATCTGCGCGTGCCTGACGGCGATATTATCAACGAGTCGACGCTGTCCCCAAAGGTGATTGTTACAGAATACGTCCCCTGATTGACGACATGGATGTGATTCATTGTAGATCCCTTCCCGAACACAGCCTGTTCTCTTGGTTGATTGAAGTCTTGCCCTGATTCTATTGTAAATTAGCTTGGTGAATATTTCATAGAACACTGAAAGCAAGCTAAAAGCAGGACTACATGTGTAGAAACTTTTTTTAATTCTTTAAGATTTCCCTTCTTATGGATTAGTATAATGTTGGCATTCTTCCAGCTCTATGGCACACTTGAAGTCATGGGGCATTACGTATAAAGGGCTGCAAACTTTTCAAGCTTAATATCTCCTCTATCTTTGATTAAATCGACTGTTTTTATAATTTCTCCTGCCACTTTTCCCAGGGATATGTCTTGCAAGGCTCTTCCAATTTCATCGCTGGTTATAGAAGGAGCTTCTGTATCTTGTTCGTCACTACTTCCAATCAAGGTTGCGTGGCTCCTCTGGGTACTGTATAGGTCAGTATAGAATTAGTCTGCTGCTTTTACTATATCATCGAATTTGCTCATGACATTACCCTGCTTAGCTTTCACTGCAAACATCTTGCCCTGTCGTATGCCTTTTTTTTTTTTCACTGATTTCATACTGCAGCCATTTTTACTGCTTTCTCAATCTTTCCAACGTAATTTTGAATATAGCTAAATTTCTTGTTTATCAGCTTTGACAATTCAGCTGATTCTGTCTGATCTCTTCCTTTATTATTTCTTTATTAGGTCCTTTGTTATTTGGGTGAACATACCTACTGGTTGCCTTGGTGCCTTACTGCCCACTTCAATTGCTGCTTCTGAAATAAGCCTAGTGACAGTTTCATTCATTGCCTCTATGTTATCATCTGTTCGAAAGCTGCATAATTGTTTGCAAACACCAGCCTGAATTTGCAATGTCTAGGTTGGCCTGTTTGTTCTTGACTAATTTTGGTCTTTCTCTCTTCAGATTGAGAGCAACCCTAGACCTCACTAACCTATGATCACTTCGATTTACCCTACCTAACACTTCTACATTCTGCACTATGCTGGGATCCGCAGAGTATGAAATCTATTTAATTTCCTGTTTCTCTGTTAAGGTTTTCCAAGTCCACTTCCTGTTACTGCACTTCCTGAACAAAGTATTCATTATTCAGAGTCTATTCCTTTCCGCAAATTCTACCAACATCTCTCCTGTACTATTCCTAGAATCGATGCCATGCCAACTGCTAGTTCCCCAGACTGGTTTTCCCCCCACTTTTGCATTTAACTCACCCATGACTACAGTTTACTGAGTTTGCACCTTTCTCATTGCTAATTCAACATCTTCATCAAACTTTATTTCTTCATCATCATGACTGGAGGTCTGAGCGGAGGCTTGTACTGCCTTTCATCTATATCTTGTATTTAGCTTTATTACAACGACTGCTACCCTCTCATTAAGGCTGTAGAATTTATCAATGTTGCCTGCTATATCCTTATGAATGAGAAATCCTATCCTGTATTCTCTCTTATCTGGAAGCCCTTATCTTAGGCTTTGTTATAGGGAACTAATGCTTGAAGCGGCATGACATAACAAGTGCTTAACTTGACACTAAAATCCTCATTTAGAAACAGCACCTATATATATATGCACATCAAAAAAATTAATCATGCATGCACAGCAAAGCTAAGATAGTGTTAATCACTAGTTAGTCATAAAAAACTACCTGTTCCACATGTGTTGTCAGTCAATAAAGGTAAATACGTTACTGTGAAGTATGACTCATGGTAGGCTGACACACGCATCACCTTTTTTTTTATTATTTAATGCACGTCTACTGTTTATCGTATGAACTGACTTGTTTATGAAAAAACCTCAGCTTCATGGCAAACAGGATAGCAATCACAACTGTGCTGCCAGATGAAATGGCTCCGATGCTTTCAAAGATATTCACTGTTCTTTAAGGCATACATTAATAAAATGGCCTGACTGGCTCAGATAAACCTTAACACAGGATAAAATCAATCAAGTAACCAGTGTTAGAAATACCTATGACAAGCCTCTTGCTGTTTGTCATAAGTCAGGTGAGTTTGGAAGCAAATGTTTTCTAGGTTTTTAGCTGACAATAACACATGCATGCAGCTACATTAAACCAAGCACCAATGTGTTTCAGTACATGAGCTGTCTTACGTAAACAAGTATAATAGAAAGCTTTAGAATTGTGGCACCCAAGCCTAGCGTAGTGCCACAACCAGTCACCCGTTTGCATTCATGAGTTACCCAGGGTGCTGTGTGGATATTGACAAATTTTGCTATATTGTTGAATTCGCCATCTTCTCAGCTCTGATTGGCTGCTACAGCTTTTCTGATTCACTTAAAATGTCACTATTACAGAATTTGACAATGTCCAGAATAGCACCCTTGGAGTGCAGGGTCTTGGGCTTGCATTAGCGTCAAGTGCTTGCAACGTCTTTACGCTTACGGGCAGAAATTCTAAAAGCAGTGCTTGAGAAATAAAATCCTAAATTATATCACTACATGTGCGCTTGTTACGCATTTAAAACTCTAGGTGAAAGGTCAAATCTTTGTTGAGCTAATACTTAAAGCAATAACTGTAGCGTTAACATTACAGATGCAAGAAAGGTGACAGGACACATACTGCTACTGTTTGTCCACCTTGCGTGCATCCTGTTATGCAACTTTTATTGCTTTAAGCATAGTAGAATCGGGTTGTTTTGAACTCCAAGAGGACTGAAAATTTACTCGAATAAAACGGACTCTAAACAAAGAGAGCCCCACCCCACCCCCCTTTTTTTTTTCATGTTGAAACTACCGTTATGCCAACGTGTGTGTAGGGTGGCCAGGTCCTCTCAAGCTGTTTAAACAGCTTTTACTCCTGCTCTCCAGCAACATTGTTGCAAATAAACTCAAATTTAATTCAATTTCAAGTGCGGCTGCCAATCAATTGTGCATTACAGTTCTCAAAACCGTAATTGAGCTTGCATTGAAAGTCCTATCTTTCCTCCATCAGTGCGTGACATGTGCCAGAAGAAGCCTAGGTTCCGTATGAAGTCCAAGTGATATAAGATTGCGGGCCGTTTGCTGTGGGTTTGAGGGAAAACATGCGACAGTGAGTAGAGAAGGATGGATTGATGCCCGCTGTCCTTTAGTGTGCCCAATGTTGAGATCGTGTGATTGAGCCCATGGCAATGTGACCAAGCGCGTGCTAAGAGAGAGGGAGGGGGCAGAAAAGTGCATGCGGTAATGTGATCAATTGCACGCTAATAATGTGATCAAGTACGTGCTAGGGGCTCCTTCCTGCTCCTTTTAAGCTGGATGCGAAAGGAGGGTGCGCGCCACTCTGCTTACTCCAGTTCGGTCTCAACTTCGCAAGTCTTTCTTCATTATTTTTATGGCACGCAACATTACAGTAGCTTGTTATGCATTGAACCTTCACCTTTGGCTTGGGTTTGTCCGAAAAGCAATCCATGGGAGTGAGAAATTTCGTTCAATTAACCGTTGCGCGGTTTTCAGAGCTCGAATTCACTGAAGTTCTTTATTCAGATACATGGGACTTTGCCAGGACCAACAGAGCAGTTCAAATTATCCGTCAATTCAAATAAAGAGATCTTGAATGATCACGATTTCACTGTAATAATTTCCAAGGAGGCAGAGCTTAGCTGAATAGCTTCTCTTTGGGACGTTTGCCATCAAGGCTAATCTTGGTTTTCCTGTCAAAAGAAATCCAAAGCAGCTGCCATCATCCGCCAAGACAATCCAAATTAGGGTACAATGGTTGAAAACATACTGGTTTAGGCCTATGAGCTCCAGGTGTCACAGAGCCTGTTTCGCCAAGCAAGCTCTCGCCCATGTCATGACATCTTCAGTGTAAGTGATGCTGCTCGGGTGCACAAACAGGACAAAAGTGGCTCAGTACTACAGTTCTTGCCCACCCAGGACTAGTGTCATACTGCTTAAAGTGTGGTAACCCCAGTGGTCTTTTTCAGTGGGTGTGTCACAGGAATCACACTCGCGCAAAAGACACTAACGACACTACGGACATAGACCTACCATTCGTTGACAACCAACAAGAATCAGCAATGCATGTGCCAGTGACTGATTCTACAACCGATGATAATAGCAGTGCGATCATTCCACAAGAGCCTGTCGACAATTCAAACACTGCTAAAGGTCACTGCTACCCCCAGAGACAGTGCCGCTCACCTGATCATAATGTGCCATAAACTTGTGTTTTTCATTGCATCTGTGTTTACAAATAAGCACGAGGGGATGTGGCATATCTGTACATGTTTGCTCATGATAACGCCATGTATGCTCTTCTATCATGCGGCCGATATCACCCACCACTCTCACTCACTGTTTGTGTTTATAAGTGCCTGTTGCAATGCCAGTGCGAATATTTAAAGGTTGCTGCAACGTGAAGGAAACTATGTTTTAGTATCATCTGACCCCTTTTCCCGCATAAGCCCAAAAACACAACAGCTTTGATTAATGCACACCCCTAGGCTTGGGTGTGTATCAGTCATTAACCTATCATTGTGTGCATTTCACTCTACTACATCTTTGAGTTTTTTATACAGTTAGAACAGCCTGAACCAGAGTGTAGATAGCCAGCTTCATACAATTCGTTCACCTGAGATTTGAAACTCAAATCCATAATTCCCCTATTTACTAGTATATTAAAGGGCATTTGGGTTGTTGGTGAAAACAGCTCGCCAATGTGAGGCACACTAGTAAAAGAAAGGAATCATTAATCCTAAGCTACCTTTACACACTCTATTAAAGTAGTTTGGTACAAGAATTTTGTCACTTTTTCTATTTATTAGGTAGCTGCCAACTTCATAATCACGGTATTCATCCTCAATTTCTCCATCACACAGCAATGTAATATTATATGCTAATACAACCAGTTTAAAATGCATGATGAGTGAAGTGTGGCTTAAAGATTGAAACAGGCCTGCTCGTTATTTCAAGGAAATCAGAGGTGGTGACACATAGATCACATAGATAACACAGTATCACAAGCTGCTAATGCAAAGATCAGACAGTCTAGTGCAGCGGTCCCAGGCCACACCCCCAAAAGTGATATGCACATCTGATAAACTCAATAAAAACAAAGGCGCACATGACCTGCCATCGGATACATAAGGCCTGTCATTTCCATGTGCACAAACTATTCTTTGAGGAGACAAGGAAGCACTGGAGCATGTCGACCAGGGAATAAGAAAGATATGCTAAGCACTGCTTCTATCATGAACTCGGCATGCAGAATGGCTTTGTAATCAACAATCTGGAGCTGCTGTGTTGCAAACCGCCTTCACCCAAGCTGAAGCCACGGGCCGGCTCAAAAGGGGAGAGAGTGTTGGCAGACAGAAACAACACGAAAGAAAGAGGTAAAAGCCAGAGACTTTGCAGCGATCGCATTGGTGAAGACATAAATGCCTTTGTTGTGGAGAGGGAATACCCACTCATTGGACAAAGGTGGGATGATAGGAGACACGGATTAAAGATATAGAAGAGATGACGATTTGTAGAGAAGCCACAGTAAATCTGTTGTGCCAACATATTGAGCCTGTTCTGATGTGATGCATAACCAGAAGTGTTGTATCACAGCTGGAGAGAAGGTATTTCGCTCAATGAAGAGAGAGGCCATTGTGGCCTGTCTAAGGATACACATGGCCTGTCCTTGCGGCAGGCACTACCTATTCTTTGAGAAGACAAAGGAAACCTGAAGCATGCTGACCAGGGAAGAAAGCTATGCTAAGTATTGCTTCCATGATCTTGGTGTGCAGAAGGGCTTTGTCATTGACAAACAAACTGCAGAAGGGGCACATGTCCAGATCTGTGCATCAGGGAAAGCAGGGGTTCAACAAAGGAGAGGATGCATGCGTCCATTCATGGCCAAGTGCACTCCCATTCTGCAGGGAAACAAAGTAGGCTGGAGTGAACGATGACCAGGGAAGAAGAAAGCCACAACAAAGCACTGCTTGCATGAACTCGGTGTGCGGAAGGGCTTTGTTAGCGATGGTCTGGAATTGTGAGTGTGCCATGCAGAGCTGGATCTGTTCATGGGGGGAAGCAACAGGGCATAGTGCTAAATCTTAAAATTAGACTTTATGTGCCTGTTGTGCCAGGGTCACAAAGTGCTTGGAAGGGCGACACAATATCTGGGTGGACTGGGCACTATTTTTTGCTGCCATGTCGGGATGTGGGGCAAACCACCCTCGGGGAGGAAGTCATGATAGACAGAAGCAGCTCAAACAAATGAGGTTTGAGCTTGAAATTTAGCAGCGATCATATTGGTGAAGACACGAGTGTCTTTGTTGTGGAGAGGGTACTATGCAGCATCCACTCATTCGACAAGAGAGAGACAACAATTAGAGATGTAAATCAGATGACGATGTGAAAAGATGCAATAAATCTGAAGTTGTCATGCACTGCTGAAGTGTATCATCTAGGCGATATCTTCAGTGCATCATGCAGAGAAACAAGAAGGACCGTGTTTAACTTTGTCATGTCAGTCACTCTTTCCTCTTTCACTATACTCTTCTCCGCAGTTAACACAAGATAAGCCTAGTTCTCAGTCGTTGCTTCCCTCAGGATATAAAGCATGCCTCTCAATTTTTCTCCCCTATTAGCCCATCAGGTTTCTAGTACGCTCAGCTGTTGCCTACGTGATCATGGTATGGCCTATGACCACTGCACTGAATTCAGTGACCTGTGCATCAGTTGTTTGTGATGCGATAATTACCAGCTTCCATGATGTGACAAAGAGGCCTCCTTCTTAACACTGCACTTGGGGGCATCGTGAATTTGTTGCATTGAAGCAAGATGTAATTATCTGTTGTGCTCTTAAATGGACACGTATCATAATTAACATGCTGATAGCTATCCATTTTGAAAAGACAAAAACGTGTTACTACTCTTAAACGCCGAGTTTTGGCCACTTCAAGGACACTTTTCTTCATCTCTCCCATACATCAGTTGAGAACATGACACAACAAAGAAGTGAATTGTGCACAAAACACACAAAGCAGTGCTCACCCATGTCTTCAAGTGAATCAGCAGACAAAGCAGTCACTGCACCAGCCACTCCTACAGCTGCTGTAAGAACTTGGGCTTTGGCAGCATCCCAGCGGTTGAAGCCTGATTTTAGGAGTATGGCAAAGTCGCCCACTTCGTGGGGAATTTCATGTATAAGAATAGCCAATGTAGTCACCATTCCCATCTGCAAGAACAAAGAGGCCTTCATAAATTAGCTAGGTTTGTTACTTTGTTACAAGATCAAATAAACACTTTATCAAAGTCGATTTACTGAAAATCATCCAAGTTACAAATCCTGAGTAATCCTTGTTAATGTGACATAGTTCACAGCACACATGAAACCCGCCATAGTTTCTCAGTGGCTATGGTGTCGGGCTGCTGAGCACGAGGTCGCGGGATCGAATCGCAGCCACGGCGGCCGCATTTCGGTGGGGACGAAATGTGAAAACACCCAAGTACTCAGATTAAGGTGCACATTAAAGAACCCCAGGTGGTTGAAATTTTCAGAGTCCTCCACTACGGCGTGCCTCATAATCAGAAAGTGGTTTTTCCATGCAAAACCCCATAAAAAAAAAAGCACATTTGAAACTCATTTATGAATGACATTGTAGAAAAACTCGTTACCACAAATATACAGTAGCTTCACCTGGCAATAGCCTTTGAACAGGCTGAACTTGGTGGGGTACACTTTATTTTAATAAAGTCCACTAATGTGGTGTGATCCAGAATATTTCCCATATTTTGCCATGAGGTATCTTTGTTGTAAGAAAGTGGAAAAAAATTGTGTGCCCATCAATTTAAGTATTAAGCTAATGTAACACATTTTTCTATTGCATGATAGAGCACATTCTGGGCTTTAATGAATGCAGTTTAGAAGGAAACTGAAGGGGGCCATTATTTCGTTAATTTTTAATGTTCCTCCAGTTACTACTTAATGTCTGAGTGAAATGATGAGCAAAGTTGTCATAAGTATAAAAATTGGTGTTGGCATGCTTCAATATCACCATGTCATACTGTACTGTGAAATCATTGTGCAAACTAATGAAAATGTGTAAAATGCACCCTGCTGTGAACTTTACTTTCAAAACTAATGTCATAAAAAACAACGATGGCAAGTCTATTACCTTTGGTCCTTCACTGACTGTATTTTGAAAAAATACTGAGCTTGGATACCCTTGACCTCTTAAATATTACGCCACCTCCAAAATGCAGTAGTTCGTGGCAGCATGTACTCAGCTGCTTTACAAGGACAAAGATTACTTCAGGAATTCATGTTCCCAGATTCTTTTTATTGGGGGCTGTGCGAATGTTCTAAATTTCGAACACATACACATCGAACATTATTCTTTCAAATAGATGTATTCAATTCTTTAATTTTATGTGATCATTTTTAATATTTGATTACAGCTGAATATATACAGGATTACTACGATTACTGAAGCCTGCCCAACATAGTAAAGGATCCATGCAGTGTCAACTGGCCACTTAAGGTAGCCATTGTAAGACAACCAGCAACTGCGTTGACCTCTCACTTCACCTTTCACTTCCTGCCAATTACAAGCTCCAAATTTAACAGGCTTGCAAATAGCTTTCGCATGTACCAAAGGAAATAAATGTATTATTCTTAAAATTTTTTTTCTGTACATCTATGTACTTTAGAAGCAGGAAGATATTCAGCACTCAATTCAATAATGAAATGCCTTATTTCTTAATATTTGTATTCAATTTGACTTGGAAATGTTCACTATTCTAGCATCCCTAGATTTTTCCTTCATCACAATTAAAGATGTAATCTGGACACGCCTGGCCTATCTTCTGTGATTACGCCATGATGCTGATAGATGTACATGACCTACCTTAATGCCAACAAGGAAACTAGCAGCCACAGCCAAGCCATGGGTGAAGTTATCGATGCCATTCGCCATCAGATTTAAGTAACCAGTGACCTGCAGGTAGAAAAACAGAAAGCAAGCGGTAAAGCACTATAATGATAATGATATTGAGTTATATGTATTTAGGTGAAGTGTATAATTTACTATCAGCAGCAAAAAAATTTTTTTTCTTAGCGCTTGAGTCTGCAGGCTGAAATTCTACCATGTAGCGTTTCTTGCAAAGAAATCCTGCTTGTGTGCATGTGTGTCTGCATGCACATTTTATTGTCGTAGCATGGTCCATAAATATTTTCAGGTCATAGCTTGCACAACTACAGCTGAGAAAGTGCATGAAGTAAAAGTTCTTAGTTTACACATCTCCATTCAAATTTACTTATTCAGCAGTAAACAACTATATATGCTTATTGATAAATTATTTAATTTATGTACATAAATAGGGATGTATGTCCTGCACAATAATCCGTTTATTTCATTGTAGCACAACACAGCAACAATACAACACACTTCTGTGTTGCATATAAAACTGCTATTAAAAGTCGCCATCGTGTATGAAGTAAATTAGCAGTTATATGTGTAGCATACAATTACATTCACAAAGAAATATTGCATGTGGTAAGGTTAATGCAGAACAAGCAAAACCCTCTGCACACATGATCACTAAAGTAAAACCCACTTGCAACAATCTTTAAATGCCAATAGTATATTGTTAAAACCAATAACGGTTGTAACCAAATTAGGTTGAAATTGAAAAAAGAAACATTGAAACACACAATTTAAACTTTGCATTGCCTTACACGAAACTAAACTGCATCTAATTTACATATATCTGGTACACACAGTTCAGTGAAGTTTTTCACAAAACTACACCGTTTTCAGGCGTTATTGCTGTTTTTGCTGTTCAATCACTACCCATGCAATTTACTTTTACAACTCCTTTCTCTCCTCTCTAGTCACAGGCAATCAAGTCTAATTTCCCAAAAATGCAAGAACGAAAAGTTGCAGGGCTTTGACACTAAGATTTGGTGTCAGCATTCCGCATCTAGCAAAGAACCCTGGGCAACTTTGCTTCAATTTTCCTCGTACTAACCAGTTTCAGTTGTACCAACAAGGTAGCACAGCAGTATTGTAAATGTTTAAAAGGACGTCTTGTTGGGCAAGTTGGTCACAATTCATCTTGGGTACTAGGCGCGAACACACACAAGAAACAAGGCGATCTGTCCCGTCTCCTTCCTTGTTTCTTCTGTGTGTTCACGCCTAGTACCCAAGAAGTATTATAAATAGTTTACTTTAACACAGAAGGTGCTATACCAGTAGTGCCACAGTTGTCCATTGTTACAGTAGATATTGTTACAACTGGATTCTCCTTTGTAGTTTCATAAGTACTGCTGCTTAGCTTGATCCAAAAATAGAAGAGCAGTTGAGTAAAAGACCAGAAAAACTGAATCAAATGATCACTTGTATGACCAAAATGACTGCTTCAGATATACTGTGGCACTGGCATCAACCTATTAAATGATGGAATTGGCTGAAGTGCAGAATGCACAGGAGCCTGTAAAAAAAAAATATATTTCAACATGACAGCGCCCATTCGCAAATGCACCAAGCAAAAGCAATAAAGTGCTGTGAGAGTCTCGTATTGTTAATCGGCATGAGAGCTATGGGAACTCTCGTGCAACACAAGTAGCTCTCCATGGCAGAATAGCTCGTATGAGGACATGACAGCTACTCTGCCATGGAGTAGTCACCTACACTGTCCCTCTCTGTGCACATATGCATGCATGTGTAACGGGAACTCAATTGGTAAGAGCATCGCATGAGTAATGCAGAGATGTGTGTTTGTGTACTACCTGCGGCCAGTTGCTTTCTCGTCTACTTTCATTTTCATTTATTTACAATTTCTACATTTCATTTAAATAAACAATGCTTTCTTTGTTGTCATTGTCTGCTGGCTTTATCTGGTTGTGACTTATGAAGACTGGGCCCCTCGGTTCCCTTTCTTCCTCTGCTCAGCCTTATCACTTTGACATAGTACTGTGTAATCACAAAAAAGTGTGTTAAAACACTGCTTTGATGCAATGTACAGTGCTTGCGGAATAAAACGTGACAAAGAAACCATAAGTAGAAAGTTCCATATGTGCAATTACTTGAGAGTACCATGTCATGTTGCTACAAATCTGGTCACTAAAGACTATGCGGACTCTGATATAAGTATACAAGCCAAAATTACAACAATGTCACACAAACTGCAGATTGTGGAAACGAAAGTGTGAGAATTAGGTAGCTGCAAATTGACTCATTTCATCTCATGGGCACTGCACATGACTCCTCGGTATCATACTATGACTACAGTAAGGGTTTGGCTGACACTTCACTCTTTCCGTGCACACATACGAAAAGTGGCTCAGGCAGCATTCACAGATCAATGGTTTTCATATTTGATAGTGTGCTCACATGAATGGCTTTGTAGTTCTGTGGTGGTGAGACCGGCTTAGCAACACCATTCTGGTTGACATCAGAGTGAGGAAAACTTTGCTCCACTTCGGGCCCTGTGGCTGAGAAGACCAGCTCAAGTATGATGAAGGTGAACACACCCAGTAGCACCCACAGGCCAAGTGTCAGGTGTGCTTGTGCGGGGCTCTCAGTACCTGTTGCATGCATGCAGAGCACAAAGTGAGAGCCATGGCATATACTAAAAACTGGTCACATTGAAACTGCAATGATAAGGCACTGATCCCTTCCTGTCCTAAATATGCAGCAGCTTGCAGAAAAAGAAGCAAGGAATAATAGTAAAAAAATGCCTAATAAATATTTTGGGTTCACGCTTGCAACTGCAAGCTATGGATAAAATATACTTCATTGTGCACAACAGACCATCGCTCTTGTTCCAATCCTATATAGAGAAATTTCCACAGTGCCCTTTTTATACACAGCATCGGAAAGGCTTCTAAGCTTCTACACAACTATCTGCTTTTAGGAGCTATAAATAAACAGCAGTTATAGCTGTAAAAAATCTTGCGGTTCAAAAGAAGACAATGGTATGCTATCCTTTAATGTTTGTGGCCCACATAAAGATATGATTAGTGTTAATAAACGGGGGTATGTAGTGAGGGCAACAAAACCTAAGGATAGAATGAGAAGTGCAAGTGTTCACCCTCATTGTTTCTGACATTAGAGGTATGTGCGAGGAGTCATCACCAATGCATGGATATAAGCGCTAATAGTGATAAACAAATGTATGGCTATCAGGAACATCTCTTGAGCACGTGTGGCGATGATAGCTGACAGAAAATTAAAGTTATTCACACTTTTCTCCACACTCAAAAGCTCATCTATACCCACAAATGTATATAAAATTTCCTATCGTTTAGTAACAACAACTTTAATACCTGAAGTACCCTTCCTGCAGACGTGAAATTAATGGAATGCGACTGTTCTTGCTCATAAGTTTGCTAGTTTTCTGTGGATACTGCAGTGAGCTCTGCTTGCATTGAATGATGCCTTGATGCAGCACAGCTCCTGTATTAATGGCAGAATGTTTCTCCGTGCTAGTCAAGCGTTTTGATATGGTCATGCATTGTTACCAACCAGCATTAAAAACGCTTGCTAGGCTATACAGCCAGCACTGTGAATATTCAGATTACAACTTACATTCTGCACTCCCAACTGCAACTTGTGTGTTGCAGTTGGGCATCGCATTGTGTTGCAGCGCATTGTGTTGTCGTCTTCCTTACGTCCTTGTTTGCTGGCGCTAAATATGCTTTCAATTTACCAACACGCCCAACAAATGGCAATGCAACTATCATAGGATATTTGTGCATAGCATTAAAAAATACCAGTATTCCATTAGATCTCCTTCTTATGGCACACAATGAAAAGAAACTACAAACTAAATGGATCTCATTCAAACTTGGAGTCATACGGCTCGGTACACCCCAAGGATCCATTCTTGGGCCGCTTTCATTAATAATGTATATAAATGACTTCACTAGTATTCCTTGTACACAGCACATACCTTTTATATGTGAATGATGCTAAGTGATTTTTTTTTTTTTCGTGTCAAAATAACTATAACCTTAAGGGGGTATGGTAGGGTGCATGAACTATCTTGGTTTCAGCTTTATATCTCAACAACTGTTCTATATATTAGCGTGAAATTCTGCACGCTCAATAGCAATAGTGTTGGCCTTAATTGGTGTAATTTTTCACTGCAGGCCTTTTTTATTTTTTGTGTATTTGAGAACCAAACCTTAAGCTATGATGTAAAATACAAAGTACCTTTCCTCAGAAACAAAAAACAGCATGACCGTGAAATTTAGCACAATTATTCTGTATAATAGTGGGTTTAACTGGAACCTTTAAAAAATGCTTTGCTACATTTACGTCACAAGAAAAAAAATATTGCCGTCACACGTCTCGCACCGTGGAGGGTCTTTCTAGTAATCTTTTCTTTTTTTTTAGTTATACCTGAGTGATTTTTTCACACATTTAGGTTCAGATTACTTGCAAGGGATGTGAGTATATTCTCGGAAAATTTCAGCGTAATGGGCTGTATAGTTTTCCAGAAAAGGTACATCAAGTTCCGAAAATTTTGAAAAAAGTGATTTTGAGAAAAACGCATTTTTATGTTTGCACCTTCACTACAACCGTTCAACATGCACCAGCAGAGTACAAAAACATTCTGGCTTTTTTGGTGTCTTCCCCAAAGCCTTTCTTCATGTTTACGTTTACGTAAACATGAAGTAAACATAATTACGTAAACACTGAAAAAATGACGGAAAACAACATGTAAACAAACCCTCGCGTCTGTCACGTTTAAATACCAGGCGGCGCGCTTTTTGGCGCCATTTTTAAATGGCTTAGAGCGCTCCTACGCGCTCGCCGCTGCACTGTTTTGCTCCCCACAGTGTGTATTATTTTTTATTGATGAAATCAAAAAATCAGTTTTTTGGTCGATTTGCCCTACTATACTCCCTTAAGTTCAATGTAACGTGTGGTTGCAGCACTCAGCCCGCTGGATAAATGCTAACCAGCTTCAATTAAACATTTTGAAAACAAAGTATGTTCTGTTTACTGCTTGAAACAAAAAAAAAACTTGATGACCAATTCTGTCTTAGGTAAGAAAACATATTATTAAGCATGAAAATTCACAAAGACTTCTTAGTGTTTTTTATGATTAGCACTGAAGCTTGAATCAGCCTGTTACGATATTAAGGAAATTGTTACTGAAATCACTGGGACTTTTAAATATAAATGCATGCTTTCTGTGTGGCTTAAAATGCTGCTATAGCACAGCCTTATAAAATCCCAACTACAATACTGGCTCTTGGTTTGTTTTTTTACAATGCAGCAAAATATTTCTGCCCTTCACATATTACCAAAGAGCACAACATGTGCTATTTATTGCTTAGACAGATATGAACATTCTATGCCACATTTCATTCGATCTAAGATACTATCTCTTTCAACACTTAATACAGCTTCACTCAAATTTACGGTTCCCTGATGTATTTATGCAAAAATATTATGTGAAATGTAGTAGCTGCAATTTCAGGGAGGTTCAGTTTATTGTACTGCACAGTCAAACTAAGTACAGTTCTCAACTAGTAAACATGCCGTAGCAACTCTGCTTGATCATTCTCTTGTTGTATATGTTGCATATGATGATACGAAATACATTAAGCCACTTAAATGCCTAATAAAATTATACTTGTTACCTTGCATGTAATATCATATTTTCACATTACGCTAATGATCTACAATATGTGCTGTTATTGTTTGTCGTTGTACTGGTAACTCTGAGGCAGCTGCCTCACATTGCCATGTGTGGAAGTTGCACTTTTTATTTTGACTATACGAGTGTGTCTCAGTGCCCCGGTGCCTTGCCAGGCAAAGCTGTATGCCTTTAGTGCCGATGCCCCTTGACATTCTTTACTATTATATTCCATTCTACATAAAAACAAAGAAGAATAAGAACAGAACGAATAACAGACAATGATCACACAACGATATAGTCCTGTGTGTTTTGGGCCAGAGTGAGGAAATAGGAAATAATGGCTCTTGTATAGTCATTACATGCTCTGTTTAGACCTTGCATTTCGTCAACTTTCAATGTGCAAGTTTGGTTTGGGCCCCTTTAAAACAACCGCAACATATTCGCCACTAAACGGGCGCCGCGGTGCTACGCCGTTTCGAAAGCGGCCAGTCAGTCATGCCCAGTGCCGTCGCTTCTGGAAACAAGCAGCGCTCGAATGCGAGTACTCCAGTCGCCCCAGTCAGTTCTCTCTCCACAATGAGCGCGGCGAGGATCTGGACGACGTCAGCGCGTAGCCGGCACAAAATACGGCCAAGGCATGGGCCAAGGCGACGCACACACCGACGCCTGGAGACGTATTTTTTAACGATCCATTTGTCGTTCTTGCCGTCCTTCATTATTGGCTCCAACGCCATGGCGCAGCCAGTTATGGCAGGAAAAGATAAATATGAAAGAAAAAAAAAGGAGCGTTACAAAGTACCCTCTCTCGTTAGCCAAATAAACGTTCGCCGCACAGCAGCCCGGGCATCTGCAGAGATGCGTCTTCAATCAGCGCGCCCACGCGGTCATGGGGGGCTGAAATGAGAAAGGGAAACAAAGCCGCCGAGGCCGGCCCACCCGGCCGACGGCACGTACGCCACTGCACCAGCATGGAACGGGACCTCCGGCCAAGAGTCGTCATCCCGGAGGTGACCAGTCCAGGGGTATTTTAATCTGTTCGAATGCCCTTCGGTGTGGACGCATTTTTAATTTAATAAGCCATTCCGAATTAACGACGACGCGCGCGTTTTAAAGAAAGGCAGGCAGCGTCTAGAAATTCCCAATAAAACCACCGGATGTGACGACAATCTTACGTCGAAATATTGCGGGAGCTCGGTCGACGTGCATTGGAGGCTTCGTCATAAAATAAAGAACCAGTCGAGCGCGTAGTGTTGGCTGTGTGCATCTGTCTTTTCGTGCGTGCGCATGCCTGAACAATGGATACAAATGTTCGTAGTGTGCAGATATATATTGCCTTTCGTGCAGTGATGCTGCTGGTGCAAAGCCTGCTCATGCTACGGAGTCCACTGAACATCTCGTTAGGACATTTTTATTTGCGCGGTTAATCATGTCAATGAAGGGCCAACGTTTATCCGGTGTTCCTAATTTTCAACCAGTGTGTCTGAACCATACGTACGTTTCGGCAGTCGTTGATTTTCCCGTTTCTGCGGCTAAATGTTCTTACTGATATATGAAGATGCAAATTAATTTATTAATTCACACGGTAACATAACGAACCTGCTGCTTCTAATTATGCTATTATGTTAATATTTTCGTGCAAGAATACACTGGTTATCCAAAACAACAATGAAACTACTTCAGCTCATCTTTCAAGATGAATGGGCTAGTTCTTGTTATAGCATGTATAAGAACTAAGCCAAATGCTATATTAAAATAAGCCAAATGCTATATTGCTCTGGTGGTTTTACGTAAAACTTGACGTGCTCGGCACTTACCTTGAAGTCTGGCCGGGAGCATATCTACGATTTTGATGTGCATTCTGGCTATGCAACGTTCTTTTTTTTTTCCCCTCTAATTGGAATTTTACTTTCCTTTTAGCAAAGGTATATATAGTTGCATCCCAGTCATCATCAGTACTTGTCTGCACATTGGAAAGACACGAGAACAGCCTGATTCTATCATAACTTCAATATAATATTTTGTTTGATATAGTTACTCATTTAAATGCTGCAGCCGTTACCCAAACACAAATCGGCAAGCGTCTAGGGAGCGTTGCATAAATCGGTTTTAAAGGGACACTAAAGCGAAACAATAAATAAGTTTAGACTAATGAAGCATTGTTTGAGAACCCTGTAGGCAGTCATTAAAAAAAATAGTTTGATTATTAGATGAGAAAATGAAGGTCAAGTATCAGTATTTGAATTTCGCGCCCAAAACCTCAGCGCCGGTACGTCAGCGTGACGTAAGGAATTCCGAAGTATGTTTTCGAATTTGGGACGCGTTGGCTGAATAAAGGTTCCTGAAACTTGCCATGTGTAATATTTGGTTCCTTTAGAACACAATGTAGTCAATCTGTACCGCTATACATAGTAGTAGTATATAGTAGCTATATAGTATAGTAGTTTTTTTTATAGTAGGCCCTAGAAGATGCCATCAAAATACGAGACGTCACAGCCCCCAGGTGCGGGAACTTAAGTAGGCGTCGCCACCCGTATTTCGTTCTTGCGCTTTTTCTGGCTTAGCAAATGTCTTATCGTTGTAAGAGTGGTGTTTTTGTTGTTGTAGAATGGTAATTTACTGATGCAGAAGAAATCATTTTTCACTTTAGTGTCCCTTTAAACACTGAATAAACTTTATCGCTCTATTAACATGATTGACAGCGCGAGCAAGAATGCCCTGACGAAAAATGTTCACTAGACTAAGAAGCATGAGCAGTCTTTGCACCAGAAGCATCACTGCGTAAATTCAGCTTCTCCGCAATACAGTTGGTTATGCGGTAAAGCACATTAAAAGTGGAAAGGTTCGATTACGAAAAACAAATATGCGGCAGACAACTGTAGACACAACCAAACCAGCTAAACCATTTGCTCCAGCTAATACAAAAGTGACCAGAACAGCTCCCAAGTGCACAATGAGCTCACACTCAACGCGCTTGGCGTTCCAGCCAACCATGTGCGACGTCAAATTTGGAGCACGAGTGCCTGGACTTTGAGGCAAAGTGGCTTCTCAAGCGGCGAATTGATATCATAGTTGATAATTGCGTTATACGCAAGCGAGTTTGTGAGGTTCTCCGAGTTCTGTGGTCTCCATGTGACATACAAAATGACATCGATTGACGTATATTGGTGCCGGAACGGCGCGGCACGACAATTAGACTAGCCAACCTGGCTCGATCGCCGTGTGACACCCGTATTAGACTCTTGCCCTTAATTGTACTCATTTTTTTCTTCAGTCTCGATATGTGTCCACACATTGGACACGTCGATTACCGCAAGTTCTCGCAATAATCAATTGAGAGTGTCCTCATTCTCCAGGTATCCTATCCACTGCCCGTTTTCTTTCCTTGATTTTTTTTTTAAATATTTCCGCGCAATCTCATCTTCCTCACAATGTTCGTACGCTGAGACGAACGACGCTCCGTGCCTATAGCCATGTTGTTGACGCGGTTTCAATTGACCGTTGTAAATCATCGGTATAATTTTCCTACCAAATGTGTGGAGGAGCAGGCATAAAAGGATGAACGCCTGAAAACTGGACGGCCAAAGGGAACTCAACCTGTGCCGAGAGCGCATCTGTGTAGAACGTGCTTAAGTTTGGTGGAAACTCTTCCGGCCTGTCTCTTATCTGGTTATAATCTTTCCCGAACACTACCTTTCGAGCGTCCGACGCAATCGCTTTGCCAGCAGGTAAACCACGTCTCCTCGCCACTGAGATGCCAGTCAGTCTCGTATTCATGCAGTCCTTGACTCGACCCTTGCTACGACGATCACCCCGACTTCTGATACGACGAGTCATTGCTCATCTGGTCAAAAGCTATCCTGTGTTGATATTATAAGGATCCTGGCCATATGTACATTATATAAACGTTTCTATAAAGTTAAGTACAGATGTATCCCAAGCTTCACTGAGAGGTCTCTACACGCTGTTAAATGGGAACCTAGCTAGTATTAACCTCGTCATAGAATAGACTGTGCGCTAATTCCACGACGTACAATGCTTTAGCTTTCGCTAACGGAACAAGTAAGACTCAGAACAGATCACAATGCAGATTATGAATGAAAGGTGCAAAAGTTTATATATATATATATATATATATATATATATATATATATATATATATATATATATATATATATATATATATATATATATATATATATATATAACTTATAGCGATATTATTAGCGATATATTAGCGATATATATATAACTTATTAGCGATATATATATATATATCGCTAATACTAATAATACTAGAAATTTTAATACTCGTAATAATACTAGAAATCACGCCATGAAATTAGTTTCCCGAACCCATAAAAATTATGTATATTTTACCACTAATCTGCGAACGTAACGTGCGGGCTTCCAAAAATTCAGCGCCTTAAAGGGTCACTAAAGGCAAATACTAAGTCGACGTGGACTGTTTAAATACCTTTCCAGAAACCTCGCAAGACTTCTTTCGCGCCAAGAAAAGACTTAGTTTACGAGAAAATTGTATCTGAAGGGTCTGAATACCTTTTTTCTAAATTCAAGTCTCCCGCCACCCAACCCGGGGAGTGGTGACGCTACATACGCCATCACCGTCCTTTGCTGCCGTCGGTGAGTAAAACGGCGCCCGGCGTAATACAGTAAACGGCGCCGACAGACGTCGGGCGCCGCCGTAAGTAATTGTAACTTACAATTACTTTTGTGAGCCTTAATTAGTAACTACAGTATTCCAACTTAATTACCTTTAGTGGTAACTTGTACTTATTAATCAAGTTACTTCTAAGTTACTTGCATGATCATGCTAAATGAGCTGTGTTTGCGGCTCAATCCGCGCTTTCATCTGAGTGCTCTATCATGGAAAGCTGGTATAAGCACAAAATAAGTCATGTTATAAAGTGTGTGTGTGTGTTTGTGCACATACATACATACATACATACATACATACATACATACATACATACATACATACATACATACATACATACATACATACATACATACATACATACATACATACATACATACATACATACATACATACATACATACATACGTACATACATACATACATACATACATACATACATATACACAAATACACATATACAGACACACACACATATACAGGCCGGCTTCCAGAGCCGGCCTGTATATGCGCTTGTAGCTAACGTTTGGTTATGACGATCATATAACATCGCGATGAAGCAGGATATGATATGCAATGGTAATGGGTAAAACATATCTACTGTTCTAGAAAGAGAAGTCAAGCATCGGCCAGCTGAGGTTTGCGCGCAGTTATCAAAATGTACACGTGATCAATGACGCGGTGGCTAATTAGCGGCTATGGTATTGCGTTGCTAAGGTCGCAGGATCGAATCCTGACCGCGGCGGCAACATTTTGATAAAGGCGAAATGCAAAAGCGGCCGTGCCCTGTGCATTGGGGGTACGTTAAAGAACCCCAGGTGGTCAAAACTAATCCGGAGTCCTTCACTACGGCGTGCCTCACAATCAGATCGTGGTATTGGTATGTAAAACCCCAGAATTCATCCACGATATCAATATGGCAACTACGGCTGGGAGTCCGCCAGTGTTAGACAACTGCTAGAGCGATGAAGATTGCGCACGGAAAATGAGTCAAGAGCACCGCCCCTCTATAGTTTGCCGTAAAAC